>NW_004524794.1:2449904-2452387 GCF_000260255.1 Octodon degus
TTTTTTTTTTTTTTTTTTTTTTTTTTATGGCACAGGCTTTCTAGGAGTCAAGTACAAACTATCAGTTGGAGAGGAGCATTGAGATGAATGGATTAGAAGAAAGTAGGTGCTCGATAGACTGAAGATGGGAGTTTTAGAAAGGCAAAGAACAGAAGATAACAGAAAGCACAAATGGATTGAGATGACTAAAGGTTTGCTGGAAAGTATGAGGCTTAGTAATTTCTTGGAAGTGGATACCTCTCTCAGCCACAGGGGTCTGAAAAGGAACTCCAGTAAGCTGAGCACTTTGTAGTCTTCATGCAGGACTGTTTGGTAGAAGTGACACTGAGTACACCTCAGGGACAATAAGGTCTGGACCGTGTGCAGTCCAGGTCAAGCATTTGGTTCCTTGTATGCTAGGCCTTGTGTGAGTCAGTGCCCACAGCCTTTACAGAGTGCCTCTGGCCCTGGGTGCCGAGGTATAAACCTGCCCTTCTGAGATTGAACAAGTTAAGGTAGTCTTCTTTACCTCAAATTCTGCACCGGGTAATTTTAAAGATTAAAAGAATCCATGGATCATTGTAGCAATAATAGCTATTAATAGTTTTCAGTGTTTCAGCTTATTTTGCTGGCTTATGAAAGATTTAATTGTGATAAAACATGGAAGGCAAATAAAGCTTTTCAAATTGGAGATCTATACTGTGTCATGGATGGCGCCTTGGTTCAGTTGCACTAGTTGAGAAATACAGTATTAACGTTAAAGTGGTACATTGTACTGCTTGTGTGTTATGGTTGGAGCAGTTTCAACAACTTTGTCGTGAAAATAGGTTACAACTTAATTTGTTTCCGAAGATCAAAGATGTCAACCCTAGTAATGTAACTTTCCTGATGGATTATTTTTTCTTCAATAAATATAGCCAGGATCTTCTGGAAGTAGTTCTCTTGAGAAATGTATTTGGCACTAAAAACAAAGGAGGTCAGTGGATTTTTCTAGGTATAGTAGTCACAATAAATATCTTCTGTCACCTATAGTGAAGCAGAAGAAATATACTGTCATTTCTGTTATTGGAAAACTGTCTGTCTCATTTTTAGCTCTCTCTTCCAAGTACACTTCAGTGGGGATTACAGTTGTACAACTCAATTTGCCACAGAATCATAAATTTTAAGTTATCTCCTAAAATGCTAGTCTATTGCCATTTTGTGCAGTCTGTACACTTGATGGTGTGAAGCCACTTAAATGCTCATTTAATGCTATGTGAACGGAATATTTCAGGGTCCATTTTAATTCATTATTTATTAAAAATATTCTAAAACAATCAGTGTTATTGCTGAACTTTGATTTGATAAATGAAAAAGATTATTTCACAAGGGCATAAAACAGTCATTTCAGGGATTATGAAGTTATATTGCCAAGCTCATCCTGAATTAAAATAGTAGAGTTCCTACATTAAAAAGTTTTCAAAGAGTATTTATTGAAAATATTAAGCAATTGTTGGTAATTATTATTTTTATAATTTTTCAATCAACTTGCTTTTTATAATTAGAAAATTAGCATAATCACATTAATAAATTTGTCATTTAAAATAGTAGGTGTAATGTATATTCTTAACCATTGTAAAGAATATAAAATTATTAAATTTAATTTTGACACTAGAGTAATACGAGATTGATGTAAATGGGTCAATCATGTACATATAAAACAGTTCCATGGGTCCAGAATAATAAAGGATATCACAGAAATGCAAAACAGAATGGCATCTAAGCAGTGAGAAGTAAACATAAGCTTGACAGTGTGTGTGATACACTGTCAAACTATATATATGTATGTTTTAATACCCATATTTGTTTTTCATTCTCTAAAGAGAATAAAAATAGTAAGAAAAAAACCCCTTAGAAACAATACAGAACTTCACCAAATAAAGCAATAGGAATTTGACAAGGGTTGCTCTACTACATAACATTGTATTCAAATTACCAGATCTAAGTATGAGAAATTAGTAAAAAACAAAAAAAGTGTTAATAAATTTAAAAGCACAACAGAAATGTTAAGCATTAACTGCTCCCCTGTGTAGCTCAGCAGAACTCAACAGCACAATTATCCAAGCCATCCTGTGTACATACATAGATATATCTCTTTTCCTCCACTTCCTTCCTTCCTGTTCTTTTCCTCATCCTGTTTTCCTTTTCTTTGAACAGATTATTTTCCTTTCGCAGTTCTGTTGCACCTTCCTGATTTTATTTACTCTTTAAGTTTCTTGTACTAGTAAGACGATATGATGTCTATTTTAGTAGCACACTTGATCATACATATTTCATAAACACAGATGCAAATACAAAATAGTGAAAGTAACTATCCAAAATTTAGTAGTTAGTCCCAGCTCAGGCACAGCGTGGGCCGGACCCTCTCCCAGCCCCTCGGGCCGCCCCCCACCACTCTGCAGTGCCTCCCCCACACCGCCCGCCAAGTAGGATTTTCTGCTGAGTTCCGGGAGCCCCCAGACCCA
>NW_004524794.1:2457683-2478728 GCF_000260255.1 Octodon degus
AGTACTGGGGATTGAAGTTGGGACTTTATGCTTGCCAGGCAGGCAGTTAAGCCACTGAGCTGTGTTCCTGGCCATATGTATTTCTTTAAATTGTGTTGCCTATGTATTTTTAATAAAATTATATTTTATGGTTTGAAAATTTTTAATCCAAGGAAAAGTAGAAAACTCTAAAATGGGAGAGCTCACATTTATTCTTTAGCATCATTACACTTATAGAGAGTGATGAGAATTTTTGATTGTGTATCAAATTTGGGCACAGTTCCACCCACAGATAATCTATCCGATAGCAACAGCATTTAGATTTGCAAGTTGAAGCGCCCTTCAGCTCATGCCTGCATCTACAATATTTACTACTGCTAGCCGTGAGCCAGTGTCATCTCCAGGCATGGATGAGTACTGTTTGGTGAGCTGGAGATTGGTGTAACTAAGATTCTACTTGCATGGTTTTACACCCTGACTGCATTTGACACATGAGTTTTCTCTTATTAGGTCAATAAGCCTTCCATAGAAGCATTTTCTAGAAATCTAAATTTGTACAATTACTTTTTAAATTAATCATTCTTCTTCCTATCCCTGTTTGTATTATTCATCAATTCTAGTAGAAAATTCAGGTAATCTAGCCATAAAACATCTCAAATTATTCAACTCTAACTCAATTTAGATGATAGCTCACAGACAAGATGATCTTGTGAAGAAGAATTTAGTTTATTCATATAGTTTTAACACTTATGATAATCTGTACTTATTTTAATTTGTAAATTGTGTTCTTTGTCCTAAAAATTTGCTGTCAGTTTCCCAAGTGACAAATGTGCTTCAAAACTTAGCAAGAAGGGACAGTAACCAGTAAGCTTTGATGAATGACATGGGTCTTCCTTGCTTTTGGTTTATCTCATTCACCTACCAATTCAATACTAAAGTATGAGCTGGGTGTGGTGGTGCATTCCTCTAATCCCAGTATTCTGGATGCTGAGGCAGGAGGATTGACAGGAGTACAAGGCAGCCTGGGGCTATACAGTGAGTTCAACAGCAGCCTCAACTACATTATGATGCCCTGTCTCAAAATATTAACAGAGATAAAAGACTTAAGTATGTCAGTTATTTTAGTGTCTTGTTTCAGTGACAGTTTTCTGTCAGAAAATAAACTGTGGGGTTAAAAAAAGAAAATTATGTCGTGTAATTTGGACATAGGGATGTCCACAGAGGTCAATTAACAAGATTTGTCTCTATTGTTATTTTTCTGTCTGTTGTCTTTCTCTGGGTCAGTGGGTGATTACTTACAATGACTACATAAGAAAAGGAAATTTTCCAGGTACTTTCGATATGAGTATATTATTCACAGAAATACTTTACAGTTACTTAGATAATATCTCTAATATAAACTTTTTGACAAAATATACTTCATAAGCAAAAGTTTGCCAACTAGAAATGTAATTTCTTTATACTTCAGGGAAACACATTTCTGGAAAATAAGACAGCGATGCTATTCAGAGATGTGTGGGTCTGACTCTGACCTAGCACTGCAGCCCTTTTTTACCTCCACTTGACTTTAAGATGGTCTTGTTCACAATGAGTTTTTTTGTCAACAAAAAGCTTGACATTTGTAGATTTTTTTAAAGGAAAAAAAAATTCATTAATAATGTGCATTTTGTGCAATGGTGGTATAGGGCCAGATATCAAGGAGCAGTAGTAAGCATTAACCTAGCTTCTCAATTCTGGAGGCCATCTGGAGGCCTCGTGTTAGAGTCTGTCCATCTGCCTAGGGAGCTCACAACAAAGGAATACCAGGAAGATTGAGAGCCACTTCTACTCTCACATGTGCTGTATTCATTACTAGAGAATTTCTGAATCTCTAGTATATATGTGTAGCATCTTTCTGAAAATACATAAAACACAAAAGTAGTGCACATGAAACTTTAGTGACCCCATATAATAATATTCACTAAGTTACAGGCATCTTTCAAAAAAAATATCTACCTAGACTCCTTTTTAATTTGTGGTCACAAAATAGTACACTTTTCACTCTCTCAAAACTCAGTACTTAATACCTTGAATTTAAAAATTGCAATCAATTTTATCCTCTAGGAAGAGTGAAGAGTCAGTTGTTCTTAGTAAATTGCCTTATTCAACCTCATGCTGCCTAATGTTTTATGGTGGCCTTTGTATGTCTCCTATGAAACCATTGTCACAATATTCATATTACTTTAGTCATTTACCAACATGAAGAAACAACAAACCCACACCACTGATGCCCCTATAGAAATTTGAAACACTTTGAAGTATCTACCTTAGGCATGCAGAGATCTGTAAAATTATCATTTCATGAATCAATTGTTCATTCAGTTTCTGAGGCATCTCAGTACAGTGTAAATATCTTTTTACTCATGTGTAGCTAAAAACAGCTTTATGTTTTGATGCTAGAAATATACCAAGTTGCTTTAGGAGACACTTGGTAAATATTCTTTCATACTAAGAAAGGTGAAGCAAAAATACTAGCATTTGAGTTAAAAAAGTCTTATGCATTGTAATAGACTCGGAAAAAATAATAAATTGACCTACCATTAAAGCTGGTAATGCTTTTTAATTTGTAATTAATTCTGTTTTTAAGGATTTGTGTTATTCAAATCTTTGGAAGTGCTGAAGATGTATGAGCTCCAACTTGAAGACTTGGTCCGTCTTTTAGCATTTAAATTAAAGCAAAAAACACAAAAAACAGATCTGGAGAAGAGAGTGAGATGTGTCCTCTGGTGAGGACTGGATACAGTTCCTTGCGTTCTAAATACACTTGGCATTCAATAGGTCAAAGTTTCAGTTCTCAAAGTGCATAGTGATATATCAGAGGATCCATGCTCCCTCTGTGTTAAAAACAGTCTCTATACCCAGAAGCATACCTATTTAAAAATCAAGAGTTATTCTATTTTTTACCAAAATGGATTATCTCAGAATTTATAAAAATGATAAAAGAAAAATAATATACATAATAAATTTCAAAATCAGTGCTTTAAGTTGTGCATGTAAAATACCCACCTAAGGGATGATAAAACATAAAATGCCAACTGGTGATTGAGGCAAATAGTATGAAGAGGTTTGTTTTAACACTTTGCTGCTTTCCTTCAGGTTTGAGACTTTTCCAAAATAAAAGAATAGGAAAGGGTTAAAAATTAGTCAAGATTAATGTATACTGTTTTGGATTAAAAATGTTAAAATAATCACTAAAATCTGGCACACAGCAAATGCGGGAAGAGGGCACAGGTGAGGATGGAGCACCTGGTGCTGAGCTGCTGCTTCTCCACATGTAAACGTCCACACAGCTTTGTAATTACTCATGAAACCAAATGTGTACATTATAGGTATTTCTGTATGTGTAATTCCAAGAAGAAAACTGTAAAAGCTGAGATACAGTACTACATACGTCATATATATATATATATATATATATATATATATATATATTTTAGTACAAGGTCTACAGGGTCTCACTATGCAGATCAGACTCATAGTGATTCTCCTTTTTCAGCCTCCCAAGCATTGTGATTACAGGTGTACACCACTAATCCCAATCTCAATCACTATCTCAGTGTGCCCTAAGGGTGGGTCTGGCAGGGCACAATGGAGATCAGACCTTGGTCCCTGAGTCTGCCTAAGCAGGCATTTTAATCTGCTAAAGCTATCTGGCTGACCCTAGTGCTGTTATTTTTGGGTGTGTGTGGTCCTAGAAATTGAACTTGGGGCCTTGTGCATGGGAGGCAAGCACTCTACCAGAGCTTTGTCCCCAGCCCCATAAACATTAGTTTTAAAGAATAAACTTTTGATGTGTAGCAAGTAAACATAAATAAAAAGGCTTTGGCTGACTGAACCTTTACTTTCTTTTCTGCATGGTACTGGGAACCCAACTCACAACCTTGTGCTTGCCAGGCAGGAATTGTGCTGCTGTATTCTTTTCTTTTTTAAAGTTGCAATCAGTCATCATAAGGTAGTTTCTATGGTCTATTTATTTATTTATTTTGGTTTCTTGAGATAAGTATCTTATTATGTAATTCAGTCTGGCCTTGAACTCACTTTGTAGCCCAATAGGCCCGGAACTCAACAATACTCCTGCTTCAGCCTCACAAGTGCAGGATTATAGTCTGTGGACTAATAGTTTAAGGCCAATGATAATAGTGTTGCTTAGTTTTACATTATGCAGCTTTTAATGTTGAGGCCAGGTCTCCTATGTAGTTCAGGTTGGCCCTGAGCTCACTGTGTATCCCAAGCTGGCCCTGACCTCACAGCAATCAACCTGCCTGTGCCTCTGCCTCCTGGGGGCTGGGTTCACAGGTGTGCACCACCATGCCCAGCCCAGATAGTTCTTACACAAGCACTGTTCATTTCTGAATCTTAGTAAGTTTGATAGTGGGTGATGCTTCCTTCTAAGTAATTCTCACAAACTGCAGTGTGATGCCTCGATTTTATCTGCTTTTCGGCAGGTATCCTATATACGCAATTTAGAATTTTGTCTAAGGTCACTCTGAATGAAGGTTTTACAGTTACCTAAATATCATCCCTAATCTATATTATTCATGCGACTTTTGCTATTTTCTATTGCTTTTTCTGATTTCTTCCCTGGGATTTCACTGTACTTTTTGTAAGGTGATCAAAATTTTACATTTCTAGCCTGACTTTTAATGTACATTTATTCCCTTGATTATCATCTGTGTCATCTAAGTCTATATCAAAATCTAAGTCATTATCATTGTCTTCATTCCTCTCCTAGCTTCTATGATTAGACCTTTGATTAGTTTCACTATTTTCTGTCTTTTCTGGTTCATTATTAAATGGAGAAAACGTCTTGTTATTTTCCACATGTTGCACAAAGTTCCAGTTTATAGGCACCTGGTCTACACACTGTAAATATTCCTGTACACATTTCATGCATTTTTTAGGCTCTGCTAATGGTTTATATTTGCTGTATTTTGTCCACCACTGAAGAGCTGCTTTGCAGTGCTGACATACCCCATCATGAAGTTTTGCATTAATTTTCTTGGTCTCAATACTCTTATCAAACTTGTCATTTTTGAAGCTACATGTATTCTCGTCCTTCTCAAACCTGGAAGGAGCCACAGTGCCTTTTTGGGAGCTCATCCCTGAGATCACTACCATCTGGCACCAGTAGCAGTGAAGAAGTAGCAGAGCAGACCAAGGAGCTGGCCCAAAGTTATGGATGCCAAGTTATTTTAAATGTTGATTAAATCCAATCAGTGGATAAAATTCAATTAAGGCTCCTAATATTTAATGTAAATACTATTCATTTACCATTCTTGTAATTGTCGCTGTGTGCCAACAACAAGCTTTGGTGCTGAGTTATTAAAACTAGTCATGGTACTCAGATTTTAGGAATACCTTAGATTAATTGCCCCAATTTGGAGAATCTGAGCTCAGGTTTCATTTTAAGAACTCCCAGAAGAAGACAAGAAAAGAGACCGTACAACAGGAAAAGGTAGACAGAAATGTCTTGAAGCCATGACTTCAGCTGTGAAGAGATCTCAATTGAATTCCCAGGAATGCCTTGATTCTACAGAGTTCTCCAGAGGATAAATTACACCTCAGTGTTTTTTCTAATGACAGGCAACAAATAATACTTGTAGTTCTGTTGGCTGGGTTGGGAGGTAGTGGAGAAACGGAACTGTGAAACTATTGCTGTCCAGGACTGCTCAATAACTCCTGCAGGTGAGGGTACTCTAGTTCTCATAGTCATACTTTGAAGAATGCGTGCTAAATTTGTTTAAGTCTGGGAGGCAGAATAGGGATGATCTTGGGTGAGGCATGTACAGAACTGTGAAAATGCCCTCCTCATTGCTGGCATTTCATACAGAAGCCATCTATGATGAGTGAGGTAACAGTAATGATTCCTGTCAAAATTCATATTCTGGATTGGATAGGGAGCCTTAAAAGCACTCGTGTCATTAATGCCATACTATATTGCCACTGAGTCCAAAATACTTAGAAAGAGGGTTCTACAATGGTGTGATAGAGATGGTGGGTATATTCTTTCATTTTCTATTGAGGATAATGAAATACCTGAGGCTGATTACCTGAGCTGTCAGCAGTTCAGACTGAGGAGGTTCTACTGAGATTCTAGTAGTCTGATGAAGAGACTCAGTACTGTGGACTGGGATAGAATCTTTATTCTCAGGCTTTGCCTTATTTGCCCTGCTATAGTATGTGTACAACCATTCTTGTGTCTCCCAGCCACTGTATACATCACAGTGACTGCTCTCAGGTCAGTCCTCCTGTAGGGTGAGTGCTTACATAGGTTCTTGATATCCAGGTGGAAAGCTAAAGCTGCCTGCACTATAGCATGGCTATGTTGTGCTTTCACATTCCCTTACAATACCTTACTAAGAAAACATCTTTATTTAGCTCACGGTTATGGTGTATGAAATTCCAAACCTATGATGCTGGCCGTGCTCAGTGGAACTGTGGCTGTGTACCTCTCATCATGACAGATGAGATCACAGAGGGAGCACATCTGATATGGAGAGATCATGTGGCTGGGCAAGATGCCAGAGAGCAGAGAGAAAGAACTCCTTTTAGATAGCCTTCTCCTGGGAAACTAACTGTGGGTCTCGCAGACATATCTGGATCCCTTTAGGTATGACCTGACCAACTCCCTATGGGTCTTACCTCTTAAAGATTCCAATATCTAACAACATTTTGCAAATAATTCACCGCCCATGAACCTTCCAACACAAGTCTACCTTTTTTCATCTGAACCATAGGTAATTCTAATCTATGACTTAGGGGGATCACTGTCAACATTAGTTACTAGGACTGCAGCTGTAAGGAGTGTCACTCCATCACATTTAATGTATCAGTGCAATGCAACAGGAAGTCCTAATAGAAAACGTGGTACTTTAAAGCATACTCTCTGTTCTTGGTGAAGATATTTGACACTTTATATATGGAAAGAAATTAAATTAGTAGGGTTTTTTTTTTCATAAAGATGGATGCAGATTTAGAATGTGAGGCTCAAGGTTAAAGCTTGTATGGTCTACTTCATGGGGCTCTGGACTACATAATCCTACTGAGTACCTCAGTGCCCTCAGCCTTCCTCTAACATCAACTGTCACTAAGGAAGAGCTGGGTATGTGTCAGTTACTGTTGCCAGAGAAGAGCTTTGTAGGTATATATTTAGCATGCATTAAAATCTTTAAAATGAAAAAAAATCTTTAAAATGAAACTTTGAAATTACTTTTTCCATTTAAAAGATATGAAAATGGAAATAAGAATGATTTTAAATATTTATCAACCCAAATTTGTGTTTCCTTTTATTCTAACACTGGTAAAATTTAGAGTTGAATTATCCAGATTGTAAAGAAAAAAAGGTAATCGTAAAACCAAATTTTCATTGTATTCGGAAAATAAAATATGAATAGAAAAAAGTGCATTGGGTCTGATTTATTTCACTTAAGAGTATGTTCTCTCATATTGTCTCCTTAGTGTGAGAATCCAAAAGAGAAAGGTGGAATCTGAAGGGTACAGTAAATACTGGGAAAAAGGAATGAACTTATTAAAAAAGAAAGAGGCACTGAGTTGAGGAGAAGGACAGGAGATGGAGTGGGGGAAAGAGATTTATCTATGTTTGTAAGCAGGATGGTTTGGACAACTGTATTGTGCATTTCTGCTGGTCTATGGAAAGGAGCACATAATACTTCATTTGTCTCCTTTTTTAATTGTTTGTAGTTTTTCTCTTCTTAATTTCTTACACTTTTTTTCTTCCAATTTTTTGTGTGGATATCTATTATATGAATAACTGGAAGGCAACACTATATATTATAACAAATACTAAGAGACTTGTTTTGTTAAGTGAAATTCAGTATCACATATTTTTTTCTGTTTTAATTCTAATTTGTACACTCTTTTAAAAAAGAAGAAAAAAGCTCAGTGAAAACTGGTTTCATTTAGATAGCCAAGAGAAGAAAATTTGCACACAAAAACACTGGAATATGTTTGACATTGGATGCATATCCTCTTGACCGGTCATTTGAGAATTAAGTCTTGTTATGTGGTAATGACAGGGTTTGCAACTTGGTTCTTGTGAAATTCTGCAGTTAAGTAATGTAAAAATCTATACAAATTGTTTTAGGCTTGTTTCCTATAAAATGGTTATACGCCTAAATTATTTTTAACCCTCTAATTTTTGTGATACTATGAAATAAATCTAACTATGATAAATCACCACCAATTTCTTAAGTGTTTAATTCATATCTTGCGCAAAATGCTAGCTACTGTCCAGAGGAAAAGGGGGGGAAAAGAAGACATGGAGGAGGAAGAAGAAGGTGGCTGGGGAGGAATGGTCCTATTTTTGTGTTATAATTTATTTCTTTGAGAACAAAGGTACATGTAGATTGAAAACTCCATAGATAATTCTCTGACCATGATGGAAATAGCCCTGGTGATTTATGAATCCATTTGCTGTTAACAGTCCTACGCAGGATAAATGACTGGAAAGAGAGTGAAGGCTGCTGTACTGTATAAAGAATATTGAACCAAAACTCAGAACACAAGTTACTAATGCACATTTTGTTATATCATCCTTGTCCATTAGAAAGAATAATCATTTTGAAACATTTATGAATTAGGTAATTTGCTAACTACTTTGTATCTTAATAATCATTGATTCTAATAGAGTAACTCATTACTAATACTCATTACTGATAAGAGTAACTAATTACAAATAGAATTATGTCTTAGTAACTCATTGAAATAAAGAATTCTTTTCTCTGTAGAAAAAAAAATCCTATTTATGCTAAGAGCTTCATCATGTGCCCTTATAGAGAGGAAGCTAGAGAGATTAGTGAATAGCCATTTAATATTGGCCGCTCAGCTGGTTTATCTACTGTTCATTGTGAGGCTGACTTTCCCTGCTTAATTGACAGAAAGCTCAATGGAAATTTGTGTAGAGAATTTCAGGATAGTGCATTTGTGTCCTACTGATGTTTTGTGCCAGTGAAACATTTAGTGTTGTATGCAAACCTAAAGATTCAAACGGTTCTGGTTTTTGTGGCGGCATGGGGTTGCAATGGAACATGGCAAATGGCTTTGTGTTGCTTTACTGTTTTTGGTTTTTTTTTTTTTTTTCCATCAAGAAAATTTCCAGAGCTGGGAGGAGCTCTCAAAATCTCTTTTCAATCTCATAAACAGTTAGAGTACTTATTAAATGTGCCAAGCTCTGCCAAATGCTTCCTTCAATATAAACAGCTCCATTAAGCAAGTATATTTGGCAACTTTTCACCACACGATGTGTTTGTCTGTATTTTAATTTTGGAGCAAATTTAAATACAACATTCTTAAAAAGCTGGCTACTACCCTCAGTTTTGCATGAGGGAGAAGTTTGGAAATCATTCATTATCTCACCTGATCTGAATGTTAATGAGCTACAATTTTCCAATATCTTGTATTTTATTCAGTGTTGCCATTTGTCTTCAAATGTATGAAGAAGAGTAGAATGGAAAAATACACTTTTTATGCATATGTTTCTCCAGAGGGTTTTTTAAAAATATATTTTGGCAACTTATGGGGAATGATAAGATTACAATTGAAAAAGAAATTAAAATGTTAGACTCAAGGACATAGTACTTTGAATAAAAGCCTCAGATAGATTGAATGTGTTAATTGATGAATTGTAAATGAAAGATGTGGCATAAATGATGGATTTTGTGACAAATTAAAGATTATTTTAAATTGTAAGTATTGTGTTTAAATTTTCTGAAGAGATTCTAAACATTTTTGTGCTTTTATTTTTTATTTTATATATTAATTTTATTTTTTGCTTTTATTTTTTAATAGTGCATGTTTGCATTGAGTACTTTGCTAGTGGGCAGTTGAAACATGTGCATAACATATCTTTATTCTTTTTTTCTCCTAATTTGCCTTTCTCCTAATTTTTCTCCTAATGTCTTCAACATTTGAACAAAATCTGTGTTGTTATATCTGATGGTGTTTTAATTTTGTTCTTTATGTATATTTTGGTTATTTACATTTGGGTTTTATATATATAAACACTGTCTGAGAAACCACGCAGTATTTAAGCTTATGTATCCTACCCATTTTACTTAACATTATGGTCTCAAGGTAGCATTGTCAGGGTATATGTATAGTCATTAAATTTATGTAAAAGCATATGTGGCAAAATACCTAGGTGACTTAGTACAATAAACAAATTGTTCAAAGTGTTTTAATTTATTAAATCACAAAATTTAAATGATCATTTTTAACAAATTATGTTTTGTTTGTTTTTTGTTTATTTTTGGCAGAGCCAGGAATTGAACTCAGGCCCTTGTACTTGCCAGAGAAGTTCTTATTTTACTGGGCCATCTCCCTGGCCCCAAATGGCAGAAGGATCTTTTTTTTTGGCTGACTCAGAATGCATTCAGGGCAGGTTTAGC
Organism: Octodon degus; assembly: GCF_000260255.1. NCBI lineage: Eukaryota > Metazoa > Chordata > Mammalia > Rodentia > Octodontidae > Octodon > Octodon degus. The sequence continues at coordinate 2,468,108 of NW_004524794.1, forward strand.
TGGCTTGAGTTCTGAGGATTGAACCACAGCAACCTGAGCCTGACGGCTTTGTTGAAGCAGCCACTTAAATAACTGAGCTAAGGGGCAGGCCCCCTATGTATGTTCTTGAAACTACATATAATCATATTAAAAGCTCATAAGATACTTTTCTCAAATAAAAATAGGATATGAAACTAAATTTCAAACTGTATGCATTGAACATTAAAGTTGGATTAGCATCATGTGGATTTTGAATTTTCATTTAATTTTAATTGAAAATAAAGTGTTCCTACAGTCAGGGTGAATAATGGCCAGTGGATCCATGCACCTGTACTTCGTGGCTCTATTTGTTTCTGTTCACATTCACTGATTGGCTCTCCCCAAGCAGCTCTGCATTCAGCAGTTACTGAAACAATAACTCATTGTACATATGCTGCAGTTCTCAGTGTTAATGACAAGATGGATATTCTAATATGCTGGAAGTTCTACTATAGTTCATGAGAAATTCTAATTTTTATAAAGCTGTGAAAACAAATCCACTGAGGTTCTGTTAAGTAGAACCAAGCAAAATGAGGGCTTTCAGAGTACACACTTGGTTTTTATTCTAATCTGATTGTTTAAATTCAATTATAAACTTTAATTGAATAATGAGGGTAGTTTCCATGTTGTAAACATGAAAAGCACAATAACATGTCCTGGAATTTTCTTTAAAGTCCTAAGAGACAGACGTGTTAAAATAATTTCACTATAGCATAGCAGTTCTGGAACCTACTAATTCATTACATGATGTGCACTAGGGCTGTTTTTATTACTTATGCTTCATTGACCACTCATAACCATGATCAGGATGGGTGCTCCTCTTGTTGCCATTTTCCAGAAGGAAAATTAGCTGTCAGAGAAGTTGTGTAAGTTTACCACCACTTCATAGAACTGAGATTCGAATGAAATGGGCTAATGCTCACTTTGAAAAAGAGGTATGAAAGAGTATTGTAAATATATACACAAATATTTATCAACTATGAATGATAAACTTCTATCCTTTGTGACAACTAATATGTTATAGGAGATTATTAAGTAAAGTAAAGTGGGCACAGAAAGACAAGTGCCCCAGTATCTTACTGCTATGTGCGAATTTAAATAGTTGATCTTATGGAAGGGGAGAATAGAATGTGATTACCACAGGAGATTGGAGGAGAGGTTTTATGGGAAAGAGGTTGGTAAATATGCACTGAGTTAGATAATAGTGTGGCACTCTGGTGTGCTATTGCATGGGGTCACTATAAAAAGTGACATGATGGGCTATTGCATGGGCTACCTAGCTTGGCAGTCTAGGTATATGCCTAACAATCACAAGGACTCAGGCTTATCCCCAGTACTGCTGAAACTGAGCATGGTGGCACATATCCATAATCCCAGCTCTGGGGAGGCTGAGACAGGAGGATAGCTATGAGTCTGAGCTGTGTAGTAAGACCCTGTGCCAAATAAATACATAATTTTTAAAGTGACATGGTACTGCCTATTTCAAAAAACTAGAAGAAGGAATATTGAATTGTTTCAGTATACAGAAGTGATGTTTGAAGACATATACATATTTACTATGATGGCCATTACAGCTCAGAACAGAGTACGAATGTACTAGTGTAGGACTTCCCAGTGAAGGAAAAGGAAATGGGGGAGTAGGCAGAACAGATAAGAGTTGAAGAGTATCGTGGCTAAGAGACTGAGTAAGAGCAGAGAGCTGGGAACCAAGGGATGCATTTAGGAATGACAGCAGGCTCGACATAAACCTCATGTCATCTCAAAGTGAGTCTGTAAACTGTGTAACGAAGCAACACTTGGATATATGGAAAATATGCATACCTCGGCTGTCCTGTACATGTATTGAGTAAGGATCTCTATGGACAGTCCGCAAAATGTGTGTACTAATAGAATATCAAATGGTTGATTGTTCTTCATCAAATGACACAATCCTATATCAGATTGCAAAGTACAAGATGAAAACTATCCACAAATGAGATAATTAAAAATATCATACTGTTTTTTAAATTTTTAATCATAAAAATAGCTTAAGGTACATAATAAACATAAGCATGAGTTTAAAACACAAGAGTAAAGAGTCCCACCATCACTAATAAAATATTTTGCATTGATTTTTATTCATACTCTAAGGAAATCCATTAAAAAATTAATTCTTGAATGTTCTTTTATTTAAACATTATTTCTTTCTCTTTCTTTTTTTTTTTTTTTTGTGGTACTGTGAATTGAACTCAGGACCCTGCACTTGCCAGGCAGGCACTTATTCTACTGAGCTATGTTCCTGGCCCCTGTATTTTTCTTGATTATGCTATTCCATTTATTTACTAGTTGCAAAAATATTACTTCTATGGGGGAATCTTTCAAAAGGTATAACCAATGTCAGTATTCATTCATTTATTCATGTAACATGATTCATATTTTCAAACCTGGTGGCAAATAAATATGAACTGAAATACTTTTCATATAAAATGTATAAAGTTTAAGAAATTAATTTATAGATTTCTTTCTTTATCTATTATGTGGAAGCTGTTTGACCTGCATATGTATGTATGATATGTAGTAGACTTTACAAGGAGCTGAAAATCTATAAAGGAAAGAGAAAATACACACACTCCTCAAATGCACTAAAATTAGAACACTGCAAGAGCTCCGGAGAGCTGCTGCTGAGCGACAGCTCAGGTGATGCAGTACTCGTTACTGATGAAGACACATGGCCAGTTTTCATGGAGGAGTGCACATTTGGGCTTGAGTGTCAAGGACTGATGAGATTGGGATACACAAGCTAGAAGAAAAGGGCATTTTCAAATACTCGAGTTTCAGAGATCATGGATTGAAAGCAAATAAATATTGTGATGGTAACTGAGGTTAAAAAGACTGTTCAGTATGACTAGTAAATGTCTTGAGACAAGATGGAGAAGAATGAGAAGAGAAAGACTGTAGGAGTCTAAGGAGTATGGGATTCATGTGGTGTCCTAGGTAGAACATTAAAATTCTTCATGGAGGAGGCATGGGGACTTAAGTTTCAGGAAGATGAGTCTGATGTCAGGACAGGGAATGATTGGAGAGGAAAGAGGCTGACTTAAAGGACTTCCTAAGATATAATAGTGTAACAGCACATGTCTGTACTCCCAGCACTTGAGAAGCTATACCTGGAGGATGGCCATCAATTTGAGACCATTCTGGGCTATATTGTGTGTTCAAGGTCAGCCTGAACTGTGTAACAAGACTTGTCATTATATATTGGCAATACAGGAAAGTATTGTGATGGTTTTAAATCAGGTCTGTAGAGCAACAAAAGGATGGGTACTTAGACATTGACAGGATGTGTAAAGAAAGCTCCGTTTAGAAACTGATCTTTTCCATGTGTTCTATGTTATTTTCCTTCTGGAATTTATATTTGTCAGTCTCTGCCCTTAAATAATCTTTTCATGACCGAATTCAGGCTACTGTTATGTTGCTCCTGAGCACACATTTGGGAAGTGTCAGGAAGAAAATGTCCCTTCTACCAGCTTAGATGTAACATTAGAGACCTATGAATTAAGGATAGGCAGATTAGAAGGGGGTAAATTATTTTCAAATGAGAGCATATTCAGTGGTGAATAATTCACTAAAGTGCCAAAGCTAAAGGTTTTTTAGTAATATTTTTAAAGGAGAGTCAGTTTAGGCATTCAGTACTAAAATGAAATGTTCTGCAGCACTTTTAATGCTAATTTTTGCTGGACTCCTACCTCCCTGTGCTGAGGTTATCTTTTTCTGACAGGAAACTGCAGAGGGGTTCAGTGGCAGCTCTATTTTGGCCATGCTTTGCTTAAGCTTATATGCTTTTTGCTTAGTGACTGTCCAGAAATTTTCATATTCTGGTGGATATTAGTCTTTCTAGGAAAAGATGTACAAAATACATTCATGGCAGCCCTGAGGGCAGTTCTGCTCTTCTGTACCTGAATCTGTTAGTCTGCATATTTCTGCTCAAAATCCATATTGTGAATTTTAATCACCAATACATAGGTTATTCAAACAGGTGATTACAGGGTGATGGGACCTTTCAGAGCTTATTGAAGTCAGAGACTTAATGAATGGGGTCAGTGAAATCAGAAAACAGACTTCAACTTAGTCTCTTGTACCATGAAAGGACACAACTAGCTGTTACTGTCTATGAGCCAGAAAAGGAGTCTTTCCCTGATTCACATTCCGTGTGTGCTTTGATCGTGAGCTCCTGGCTCTGTGTGTGCCTTGGTCTTGAGCTCCTCACCCCCCCCCCCGAATTATGAGAAATGAATTTCTGTTGTTTATAATCAACACATTGGTTATGGTTCATTGTAGAAGTCTGAGTGGATGTAGATAACTGACAGGAAAATAGAGCTTCCAACCTGTTTTATGTCAGATGTGCCGAATTTGTGGTCCCAAAGGAATGAAGTTGGTATGGACCAAAGAAAGAAGTTAGGAGATATTTTATTGGAAATAAGGTGAGAAGAAGGACCCCAGGAAGGGGGTGTCGCAAAAGTGGTGAGAGTGGATACCAGTGCCTTTTGTCAAGGGTAATTTATATGGCAAAGGCCTACTGTGAGTACTATATGGTTCAAACTCTCATCAACCCATAAGATCACAAGAATAGCTGCTTGGCTAAAACTGATGTGATAGAGAAATGAGTTACACACAAAGAATACATGAAAAACCAAAGGCATTTTGGGGAAGGAGTAGGTCCGGATGCTCTGGCCACCCACCTGGGAGACTCAAGTTTGTTTGGACTTTACTGGCCCAGACAATGCTAATTACAGAATAATCTCAACTTAGTGCTTCTCTGTTAGGGAGGCTGCAGGCCTGGTCTTCACATCTTTATCTTGAGGCCTGGCCTTCTTCAGGTGCACCTTGTCTGCTGTCTTTTTTTTTTATACTGACTTTTGTGAAGGCCCAGTCCCTCTCTGTTTATTAATTTGTAACATAGCTTCCTGTAAATTTATCATCTCAGAATTGCCTTTTCTCATAGTGAACTAAATTAAGACTAAACTAAAAAAAAAAAAAAAAAAGAATAAAGTAAAGCTGATGTGTATGCTTCACAGTTATGTTGCATGTAGAAATAGAAAAGACAATGCCTTCTTGAAGTGATCAGGATTCAGATCTTAAGGGTGGAAGCTTTTTAAGTGAACACTGAAATTTTCTGGATGGCTTAAGGAAATGTGGACAAAGACAAGGGCAAGCAATGAGATGAACTGGATACCTTACTTTAACCGTGTTTAGACTATATATATAGCACAAGGAAACAATTTAGACAATGGTTAAAAATTTGAAATTCTGTTTATTTTGCTAATTCTCTTTCTTGGCATTTGTTGTAGTAAATGGGTAAGTTTGGTTTTAGTATGTAGGTGAACCACCGAAGGTGGAATGTGCTACTTTTTTCTCTGAGAAAATTTGCAAAGAATAACTGAAGTAAAGCCATTTTGGTTTCCACCTTAGCGGTGGCTATTGTCATGTCCATCTCCCGCAGGTAATCAACTTAGAGAAGAGGCAGGTGTCCTTGTTCTGCTTCACAGTTTCCCAACCACTCATTATCTGTGCTCCTGACCAAACCCTCTGGAACTAAAATTCATGCTATTCAAAATATAATGCCTACTACCCTGTACCAGAGTGTTTATCGTATGCCAGCATATCATTCTCCTTATTCTTTAAAGATTATGTCTTTATATGTTTTCAGTCTTCCCACTATTGCTCCTAAATGGTCCTCATTTATGCAAAATTGTTATCCTTGTCTGACCCTGGCAGCTTGCACTTTTTCTTTTTGTACTCTTGTTCTTTCTTCCTTCATGGTCAATGTAATCCACGATCTGTCATATCCTCCAGGTAGCTGTACTGCATTGTCAAATTGGAAAATGAAACTTAACTGGAACAGACAAAATTAACAATTATTCACTTCAAATATGTATCTTCTGCGGTCTTCAAATCCAATTAAATTATGACTTCATCCATTTGCTTGGAAGTTTGTGAAGTAGTTTTGATTTCTCCATTTTTATTGAATCCTTATCTCAGCCATCAGAAAATTTAATCATTTTTACTTCATACCTATAGTCAGCATTTAACCAACATTCATGATAGCGCTAAAATTCTTTCCAAACATGTCCTCTGTGACTGGAAGCCTAAAGCTCTAACTCAGACCACAGCAATAAAAACCCACTGTGCAGCTGTTGAGAGGAGCCTGTGTTCTCTGCATGGGGTCCTGCGGGGAGAGGAAAGAGAAGGCGTCTGCACCAAGCCTGCTGAGTTCATCCATCCCCAAATCAGCAGCTGAGGAAGTGCTCCTTTGTTTGCCAGGGAGAGAAGCTGAGCATGTAACATCAGTAGAGTGCTTTTTTTGTCCAGGGAGACATCCAGAAAAGGAGTATATGTTCCTACCAAGCCTCAGAGTTTCTAATTATTTTCTTTGCTATATAAATACCGTAGGAAGGTGTTCTCTTTAATATATCAAAATGTGTAGTCACATATATCAAATATTGAATTTGTGATTTATTTACATTTTTAAAAGCCCTACTCAGGCAGGGGAGTTAGCTCAGTGGAATAAGGGCTTGCCTCACAAATGCAAGGTCCTGAGTTCAATCCCTGGTACCACCAAAAACAAACAAACAAAAAAGAACTCTATTCATTCTATGATAATTAATAAGTAATATTTATATCTGGTGTTGCCTAAATCTTCTTGTATGTTATTTTTATATTTACTGCTCTAAACCTTTTAATTTTTAAATATAATACAGTTCCAGATTTTCTCCTAAAGCATAACCAATCTGTAGATCACAGATTATCAAGACCAGATGTATTTCTCTATCATTTGAAAATAAATATGGAAATTTAAATTTAGAACAATAAATTTAGAACCCTCCACTTTCTTAAGTGGAAAGTTAAGCACTAGATGGGAAAATACCAGAGCAGCAGCTTTTTACAAAAATTGATAATATATGTGTAGGTACTCAGTAATGTGAGGATTTTTTACCTGAAACTATCATTTCACAGATATATTAAAAATAATCACATATCTCTTTTTAAGAAAGATATGATAGAATTAATTATATAGAGAAAACAGAAATTTTAAAATATCTACAATTAAGATTCTAACAAGAAGAAAGGACAATTATATGATGGATTTTATGCATTCTTCATAATACCGCATAATACTTGGGTCCCTCCTCAATTCATGAAGTTAACTCATTGCATGATTCTGGGAAAAACAGCCATGCCTATTTGTCACCCAGTGTAGATTTCAGGAATAGAAGCAAAATTTTGCCAAATGCTTCCATTTGGGAATACAAATAATTCCCAAGCAGAAGGTTTCGCAAACCACTGTATGAAGTTGAAAGAAAACATTTGATATGAGAAAAATTCTCATAACATAGTTCAGAAGATAAATTTCCAAGATAAATAAGAGTTACAAGATAAATAAGTAAATCGAAAAAGAAATCGAAAAAAGTGCAGACATTTTATCTGTGATATCTTTAGATAGTTGCATCTTTCTCTCTCTTTCCTTCATTGTTTCCTTCCAACCTATTTATTTATTCCTTTATCTAGTTTGTGCTCTTCATACCTGCTGGCTCCCCCTAATGAATTTAAGGTACTTAGAGGCAGGGAATGTTTGCATTGAAAACACATTCTGCTTTGTTTCAGGTTCTCAATGCCACCTGTTCTAGTGTGTCAATAAAACTAGACCATAGGTGGGACTTGTTGATAGTAGCTGAGTACACCAAAGTATTCAATAACATAAATAGCAGAGGAATAATAGGCATTTACATCAAGGGTCAGGTATAAAGAGGCCTAGCACCACTGAATTTAAATTCACCCACAGAGATTAGGGATCAGAGATAGTACTTTTCCCTCTGGAAAAAACTAATCTTTTAATATAGTAATTCATCCTCAAAGTATCTAGGAACTTGGGAAATGTTTTAGCAAATTTAAGGTTCAGATATAATGAAGTCTTAAAATTTGGATATATGGTGAGAAACTGGAATTTACTAACATTGAAGGAAACAATGTTTCCTTGAAGGAAACAAAATTTCAAGCAAGATGAAATTTTAAAACTTAGCTATGGCTGATGAAACTAAACCACCAACAAAAACTAAGCTGATTTGAAAACATATTATGCACAAGATTGACGTTTGCTCTTCTCACTTCGGCTGTAGTGTGCCTGGAATGAAGTAATCACGTTGTTGGTAGTTCTCTTCTTTCCAGTGAATGAACTGGTAGGACTTTTGGCATTATGGTGACCCTGTAACACTGCGCAGAGCCCAAAGTTCTTTGTTTTCAATGGTTTGTGTTGCTTTATAAGTTTATCACAGGTTCATGTAAGATTCCTTTAAGAGAATCTAATTGTATTTCCATTAAGTTTATACTAGACAAAGTCTTGCCTTCTCTGTAGTCTGGTTTCTGAATGTTTGTCTTTACTAAAAGACAGAGATTCAAATAAGCTACCATCTTTTAGTCCGTGCATCAGGTTTATTTTTAATTGCTAGTTAATAGCTGACTAAAGTCTGAGGAAGGGAGCCTTATTCATGTAGCTATTTTGAGTCACCTCACAGATCTGACTCATTCTCAGGTAAAGTGATACAGTCTGATTTCTGAAATTTCCAAATGAAGTGCCAGTTTCTGATTGTTCTTGTGAGACCTACTATTATCCAGTAAGCCAGTGTGGTGGATAGCTAACCAGTGGTAAACTTCTTATAACCAGGTGAATTAAACTACCATGGTGCTGGATGTGGGAGGCCCACCTGAGGATTGTTGCCAGCAGCATAAAGGCAGAACAGGAGAAGCTGCCAAAAGCTATTAGGGATTCTGTTTGGAGAAGCTGTTGGTAACTGCTAGTGCTCTTGGGCTGTTCTCCTGGAGGACCTTATCATGCTGGCTTTGCTGATGAACTTTGGAGGAGGTCAGGTCCTCATCTTGAGCATCGTTCTCTGTCCCTGGAGGATAAGATAGTGCACTGCTCGGCCTCATGCAAAAGCTTGTTGCATTGGCTTTCCTGATGAAAACTCAGCTTCCCTCATCACTGGAGGAGCTCAGGACCTCACTATTGCTGAGGGTGGCTGTGCTATGTCTGGGGAAGCTCTAGTGCTCACCTTGAGCATCGCTTCCTGACTCCAGTTCAGATCCCTCACCTTACTAGCACAGGTCCTTCATCCTATTGGGGTAGACTTCCGAGCATCCACCACTGACCTTTGGGCCTTTCCAGCACAGATCCATGAAGCAGATCTGCATGAGACATGGTCATGGGCTCTCGGCCTCCAGCTGGGTGTTATGAGCTGTAGGTTTTTAGCTGGACTTATGCAGGATATTAAGATTCAGGCTGTAAGTTGGAGTCTTTAGTATTTAGTGTGTGGATAGATTTCCTGTACTTGTGTATTATTCTTATGTGATTCGTTATAAACTAACATTATAAAATGTGTCCTGTATTATATTTTTCCCCTTGCAAAAACCCCAAACCTTGACACCCAGCATACTTACAGTAGTCCAGATAATTGTTTGATTCTGGACTTCAGTCACAGCTCTGTTTTACTCATAGAACAAGGAAATAAGAAATGAGCAAATACCACAGTTTCACAAGTTAGAGGAGAGCTAAATATGAGCCATTTGTCCGTTGGGATAGCACATCTCTCTACTCTCTTGGATCATCAGTAAGAAGAAAGTGAATTTACTAAGCAGTTTCACTTTTTTCTCTGTTGTTGAAGAGGATGATGTTGCAGAAAAAACTCTTATTAACCCTGTGGAATAACAAAGGCCTTTTCAGATAAAAAAAAATACATAGTAGGTGGTTGGGAGAATATTTGCTTTTAAGACATGTGCATATGTAAAGGGATAGGATTCCACAGGATAATTTGATAACATTAAATTGACAACCAAGTGCACATTTTACACAAATAATTACAAATTCAAAAAATCTTTCTCATAGATAAATGTGCCTGTGTTACAAGATTATTCATGGCAGCTGTGTTCATAAGAGTACAAATGAGAATGTAATTTTACAATGTTCTTGCTGAGTAATAATAGCGCTGATTATTATGGCAGCAGTATATTGTAATGTGCGTGCATTTTCCATATTATTTTAGAAATATGATGTGCTTACTTAAGTTAGGGTTAACATATTTAACCATTTGCTTATTATACTTAAAGATTCATTATAAAATACACATAGTGGTTTAAAAATTAAAAATTTCACTTATATTGTATGTATCTGCTCAAATAACTTTGGACTAATCAGTCATATTTTACTTCAAGAAATCCTATTAACAAACTTTAATGCAATGAGACAGATCCATTAATTATGCTTCCAGGCAGTGTTAATATTAATAATAATATTAATTAGTTAATATTAATAGTGCAAACTCACTCTATCATGGACCTTAAGAATAGCCAAACATCCCCGCCCGCCAAGTACGATTTTCTGCCGAGTTCCGGGAGCCCCCAGACCCAGTCCTAGCCCAGGTCCGGTGAGGGTGCGGAGAGTTTCCAGCTACCCTGCGCCGGCGGAAAAGTCCCAGCCCAGGCGCAGCGTGGGCCGGATCCTCTCCCAGCCCCTCGGGCCGCCCCCCACCACTCCTCAGAGCCTCCCCCACCCCGCCCGCCGAGTAGGATTTTT
>NW_004524794.1:2487078-2495304 GCF_000260255.1 Octodon degus
AGTGTCTGTATGAAAATATATGTTATAAGTTGGTAAAATAAGATGCCGGTATCTATTTTGAGAAAATATTGTATAAAGATAATTATTGAATTAAAGCTATATTTTGCAAATCCAAAAAAAAAAAAAAAAGAATAGCCAAACAAATAGATCATGTTATATGACTGGAGATTTCCTCCAACATTTTTATATCGAACATGAAAATGTGCAAAACAATTTAACAGCACATTTTAAGAAACATCTTCAGAGAACATAGAAGATATAAGATTCCTTGTTGGTGCAGGTCATGCATCCCAATAAAATGATTTGTCAGAATTGATATTGAACACTCATTCACTGCAAGACCCAATGTCAGTGTTATGTGCTCACCTAAAATAAAAATGTAGCTCCACAAAAATACACAGATATCCAGCAAATGTCATTCCTGAGAGCCCCAAAGTGAAAGCCACATTTAGTTCAATCAGAGGCAACTAGCTATACATATTTGTATCTACCATGAAATATTATGGAAGACTTAAAGCATGGACTACTGAAATATGTAGAAACTTAACACAATGGATTTCTAAATTATTTTTTCTATGTGAAAAAAAGCCAAACTCAAAAGAAACTCCATGTGGATTTTCATTTGACGTTTTTCACATGAATTTTGAGAGAATAAGATGGAAAAATAACGAACAAACTTTAGCAGTGGAAAGGATCCCCCATATTTCTAGAGGCCAAGAATGGGGAGAGGGTGAATTTAACACTGTAGGAGGTAACTTTGTGGGAGGATAAAAATATCCTGTATCTTTATTTTCATGGTGATGGAGCATGCAGATCTATTCTGTAGAATGCTTCTAACTATACATTTTCAGTAGCTTCATTGTGTGATAGATATGTTAGACAGTTGTTAACAAAATTGCCAAGACCTTTAGAACCAAAGGGTGAGAGTGCTCTGTGCTAGTAAGTGCTCAGTTACAAGAAGATACCTGAGATGGTCCACATAAAGGATCAAACTGTATTTGGCTCACAGATCTGGAAGCCTCAGGCCCTCTGCAGTAGCCCCCCACCAGAGGCTGGCAGAGGCAGTGTAGTGGGGGGAGCAAGTGTAGAAGTAATACTTAGATGGGCAGCAGGGAGTGCAGGAGAGAAATAGGAAGGCCAGAGTCCCACGTCTGCTTCAAGGGCACAGTCAATTTAGCCAGAAGACTTCCAGCTAGGCACTACCTCCGAAGGGTTCTAGGTGCTTCCAGGGCCTTTGCTGGCTTGGGACCACCCCTTTCTCACATGACTCTGGGTTGACACCTGGCCCGATGATACTGTAGGGGAATGATAATCTAAAGCCGCAACAGCACCTTGAGAGCACATGTCAAGTGAAATGTGTCACATGCACACGTTTAAATACCACATTTTCTCTCATATGAGAAACCAAAAGTATAAATAATTTAAAAATAAAAGTAAAAAGATGGCTAATAGGAAGCAGAGCGATTTGCAAAAGGGATAGGAAACAAGAGCTGGAGGGGGTAAGGATAAAGGGGAGAGGAGGGGCGCAAAAAGAACTAAGATGTGTTCTGTACATGCAGCAACTCTACCCAGCAAGTGTAATTTTGTTACTGTAGGCAGATAAATGAATTTTTTCCTAAAAAATAAAATAGCAACATAAAATTAGTGAATCATTTCTCAAAAAAAAAATCTGTGCAATAAGCATGAAAAGGCAGTAATAGTCACAGAAACGTCTCTGAAATGCTCAAAACTAAATGAAAGCTACAGAATTGGGTGCAATAATACTTCATGCATAGGAAAATGTTCAATCTGTATTATTTATCCTGTTTAGTATTGGAAAGAAGCAGGTTGTCTATTAGACTTACAATCAAAGGTTGAGCATGAGGACCCTTGCTAGAATTCCAGTAAACCTCTGTAGCAGGAGCACCTGGCGCACTCGTGGGTGGAGAGCAGAGCTCCAGTGTGTTACCTGAGAACTGAGATTCAGTCGCTTGAGATACTTGTGTCTTTTGTGTAATGCATCTTTTATTTTTCTCTGGGATTTATTTTCATATTGCTGTGAGCCAAATATTTTCAAACTTATGAAATATAACAAAAGCAGATGAAAACCTAATTATTATAAAATACTTCACAAAATGAACTAATATAGTGAGCTTTTAAGAATCTAAAAAGTAACTTATGAAGTATTATATCAGTTTATATCTTGACAGATAATTTCATCAGTATTAGTATTTTTTTGGAAAAAGGACATACAAACTAAAATATGAGTTATGACTAAGACTTACATCCACAAGACTTGCTGTAATTTTAGCTGAAAGGACAAACATACTGGAATGACATCTAAATTGCAGATCGCTGAAAAGAAAATGGGAAAACAATAAGATAAAAATGAAGATGCTTTCATTTGACTTTTGTTCTGTTTTTCTGAAGTTGATAATTAAGTGCAGTTTATCAGATGTTGTCATGTGGGATTGATTTGTTTTTTAAAGCCTTCACCTCAAGACATCCCAAGAGCAGTAGTTAAAGTGTCATACTATAAGATGAATTTGAAAGTTAAAGGCAGACAAAAGTTTTCTCTAAGAATGCTATTCATAGGGTAAGTATCACGGGAGGCAAAGCTTGCAGGCTACTTTCTAGAGTCCTTAGAATTTTACACATTTATATTTGAAAAATTCTTGAAAATGTTAACTCTGTAAAAAGCTTACTATGAATCTTGATTTAGAGTGCATCATCTTGTGAGAATTTAAAATCTTTTGGTCAAATAGCTCAGCTGATTAAAGCACCTGCAAGCAGGTGCAGGGACCAGAGTTTCAATCCCCTGGCCTGCCCTGCTGGCCCCGCCCCCAGGGCACCCTGGGAAGGCAATTGAGACTGGGCTTGGTGGCGCCCACCTGTAATCACAGATCTTGGGAGGCTGTACACAGGCAGATCACTACAAGTCCGATCTAGTAGTGAGACCTGGAACACCCTGTAGACCCTTCCCTAAAATACAGAAAAAAACCTTTTATATACAAAAATGTGATCAAGACATTATGTTTTTTTCAACAGAATATCACTGCTGTGTGAATATGTGGTTTTAAAGAACATGATGCTTTTTGTGCATGCTTTCAGTACTATAGGTAAATGTTTGGTAATTCAGCTGTGCAAAATTTTGTCAGTTGCCTCAATTTTCATGAAACATTTCACACTGAGAGAAGCAGTTCATTTCTATTACATTCTATATTTCTGCAAAAAGTTGCCCATATTTCTTATGTTAAGAGAAAGTTTTTACTTCTGTGTTGTGTGATATAATCATATTGTAAAAGTCGGTATTTCATATGATTTTCTGATTGGATGAAATAATTGGCTAGAATCCCAGGTTGTATTTAAAGATAAAGGAGAACAATCAACTAATCTAAATTATGTGGACATGTGTTTTCTGGCTTCCAGTAGTAGGTTACAAAAATTATTGACATTCTACCTAAATTCCTTGTAGAAGGTTGTAACTTCATGTGCAGACTTATACTAATTTCTCAAATAATTTTGGCATGTTATATGAAAATTATAGTAATATCTTGTTTCCTGTGAATATAGACCATATATATGTTTTACACAACATAATCAGAAGTGAACTCACTTTAAGGGATACTAAAATTTCTTTTAGTTCAATGCATTAAAATTTTGCATGTAGGGAAACTGTAGGCCTTTCGGGCTGTTGGAGCTTCTGCTTGACATCTCCAGACCAGTATGGTTCTTTTTGGGAATTTCAGTCGGCCAAACTTGTCTGCTTGTTACCTTATCTTAAAGTTAAATGATCCCTTTAATTTAATTTCTGCTGCACTTTTCCTCTCCATTTCTGTGTACTAAATTTACAAACAAAGCTGGAAACGGCAGACACACATTGTTTTTTTGTCTTTTATTTATGTACAGTGAAGCTCTTCCCTGATAAAATGATTTAGAATATAATGAAGTTCTATTTCTGGTTACCTATTTTAGTAGCTTTTGCTTACTTTTAGTAAAACACATTCAAAATGAACTTCTAATTCGTATGTCTTATTTGAGAAGTTTAATTGGCTATAATTTTAACATATTAAAACAGTATTAGTTACATTCCAGTCTTTTATAATATTCATGTAAATTTTTAACATTTTTTGTTTATTAAGATTTTAAATGTTATATGTATAGGAATTTTAAAAACTTAGTATTTCCTCAGTTGTTTAAAAAAATGTATTTAGTACAGGGTCTACCTAGTCTCACTACACAGATTGGACTCATAGTGATCCTCCTATTTTTAGCCTTTGGAATTACAGGGGTGCAATACCATAACCAGTCTCAATCACTGTCTCAGTGCGCCCCAGGGATAGGGCCAGCACAACATGCCAGGGATTAAACCCCAGTCCCTGCACCTGCCTAAGCAGGTGCTTTAATCCGCTGAGCTACCTGGCTGGCCCTTCTTCAGCATTTGATTTCTTATTAATGGCAGAGATTATTTGCATAATGAAAAAAGCTAGATGCAGTAATTTAATTCCCTATACAAAGAAAACAATATTTGATGTATGTTTAAAAATCAGCTTGAAAGATACTGAGACAGCAACATGATAAGTCAGTGTAAATATTGTTTAACTCCAAAGGAAAAAAATAAACATAAAAATTAAGGACAGATAATGTTCAATATCACCCTAATACAGAAAATGGCCAAGTTATTTAATAAAATGCCCTTATTCTGTGAACAGATATGGCAGTCTAATTTCCCAAACAGTGATTTCTGTATAAGGAATGACTCATTGTATAATCATGGTATGACTTATATTCTGAGGGAGGAATAATAAGAGTTACCGAAAAAGAATCTTCTTTTATACAGTTGTGCTTTCCTTTCAGAGTTCAGACATGAGCCCAGCGAGCAGCACCGCTTCGCTTCCCGTTAGTCCTCTTGCTGAAGAACCAGTGCCTTTCAAGGTAAAAATAAACAAAAGGGCATTAGCCTTTAATACTTTGTGCTAAAAACCGTTTATACTACAGAATCATTTATGGAGAATGAGGTGAACTGCTTTAATTTTTAAGGATCTGATTTCAGATATTCAAGTAGTTTTCATTTTGTTCATTGTCATTCTGATGCTAACTAAAGGTAAGGTTGTGGTACACTTCATGAGATGATTGTCCTACACGTGAGAGGCAAGCATTTTATTGTAATAGTTTGATCAACTTAAATGAGGGATTTCCCTTCTTTTGTCTCTATTAATGAAGTCATATTTTAGAATGAATCAAATGACCTTCATCACTAGTTATATTTCCATTATAAACACCATGTCACCAGTGATAAAATTATTGTAGAATGAAAGTCAACACTAATCATTGAAATATCAACTAATTCTCCCACATTTAATACATATTTAAGTAAATATATAAATAATTTAGCAATAATAACTAATCTCAGCCATCAGCGTAATAGATTATTTATATAACAAATAGAGCATCTTGTTTTGCCATTTAAGATTAGATGTTTCATTTTAAGGTGAAGTTTGAACATCAGCTACTTACATTTGTACCAAGAATGCTAGATATCATTAAGATTATTATAAATAAAGGTAATCCTTAAGAATATGAAGGGATTAAAATTTAGGAAGTTAGGATAATGCACATATGTGCAGTGGTTTCCATGTAATTGGCTTAAAAACAGAAGATACATCTTTAGGAGTACATTATCATGATCGTTGTAATTTGTCACTTAATTATGATTAACTCCTTTCCATATAAAGACTATATGTTACTGCATTTTATTATAACTAATTCTGGATGACATCTAATATTGAGTGCTATGGATAGTTCTGTACTCAACATTTGAGTACTATTGAAATTAAAATTATGAAAGGTTATCCATTCCAATAACAATCTTTAGTTTTCTTGTTATGGATGCTTTATTTGCTCAGTGATAGACAAATAATTGTTAATATCTTTCTTCTAAATATCAAAAAACAAATACTGCACAATATTCTGATGACATTGTTTCCTGAAAAGTATTTCATTATGTTGTAACACAGTAACCTAATGCTAATCTGTTGAAGTTTATTGCTACATGATAATTCCATTTTGTGGTATAAAGTGTAGTACATAGAAGAAGCTTATCTCTCAAGAATTTAATGAAAACATCTGTGTAGTGAGACCCTGTAGATCCTGTATTAAATACATAAAAAACCCCAAAGAATTTAATAAAATCCTCAAAACTTGAGAAACCATATTCTCTTTTTAATGCATCAGTGATGAATACAACCCATAAAAGTTAATGTATTTTTAAACAAAGATAAAAAAGTCAAATATATTCCAAAATCTGCTGACATGAAGCTAATAGAAATACAATTTTAGTAGATTCTTTAACTGGTGCTAAGAAATCAATACTGGTTTGGAGTTAAGTGTATAAATGGTTCTTTGAAGCAATTAAAAGTTTCAAGCACTTGTAATATGTAATATTGGTTTTCAGTAGACAGTATGCTTATACTTTACCTTAAATTATTTCTTTTGTGAGAGGAATATGATTTATAATTTTTCAAAAATTATTTTCTGTAAAATCATCCCAGCAGTACTTATAAATATTTGAAGTTTCAATTTGAAAATTATAAAGTAAAGATCCAGTATTTTCTTCTTTTATCTTTAGTTTATAGCTTGTAGTTTAGTTATTCTGTAAATAAGTAGTTGAATACTGATATATTTTTATTTCTGTATTTAAATATAAGGAAAATATTTTGAGTAGTATCTTAATAGTATACTGCATATAATTTTAAAATACCACTAAAGTATTGAAAACATAGAAAACAGTTGTTTTCTAACATTCATATTGGGGGGAAAAACCTGATGATATAATTTCTACTGGTCTAAAACCACATTTAAAATTACAGCATTTCACTGACATGGTAAATGTAAAAGTGTGGGTTGTATTCTTTCTCTTTTCCTGTAAGTTTAGCTTCCTACAGTGTCGTGATTGCAGAACTCAACTCTGTCAATCACTCACCTTACTACTGGACTACTAAAGTCTGTGGAAGAGAAGCATTATTGATTGGTTGAGCAACTTGCTTTTAAATTACTGAGTTAAAATGTTGCTTCCATTTTGGACAAGCTTGTAGAGCACATGAAGGATAATATCTGAGTTTGGCAAAAGCTTCTATCATGATCAGTGTGTTTCTTTACACAACATTTTTAGTCTATTTTGTTTTAAATAAAAGACAATTTATTTGAAGATGGGGAAGGTGAAAGAGAGATGACAGGCATCTTCTCCGGCAGATTCAGAAATAAACTAACTGTTCTTACACAGCATCCATAGAATCACATTCAGAATAAATTCATGTTAACCAGTCAGTTTAAAAATAGGACAAATGGCTGGGGAGATAGCTCAGTAGAATAAGTGCTTGCCTGGCAAGTGCAAGGGCCTGAGTTCAATCCCTGGTTCCATAAATAAATAAATAAATAAATAAATAAAATAAAATATAAGAAAATAGGACAAACGGGATCTTTTTTAAAACCTAGCAATTCCTGTCACACTAATATCTATACTTTTATTCTGACTTAATGTCAGATGAAAAGTTGAATATTATAAGGAGTGCTCCAGAGTATGATCTATTAAATTAAACATAAAAACTAGATCACATTTTGGGAGAAGTTTTGCTTTGAGAAATAGGTTAAGCTTTGAGACACAAGCTTTGAGGATGCCAATCAAATCTTATTTAGGACCAGATGCCTCTTTTTCCTGGTAAGACTGTGCTTTCCAACTTTATTAGCAGTGCAGTCTAATTCTTCATATGAAGTGAAATTGAATCTGTTCTGAAAGTTATATTAAATCTCACAGACTTATTTTTCTGTTGTCCCCACGCAAAAGCTCATCACCTCCTCAGCTGCTTCTTTACTGTTTACAACACATTTCTGTATGTTTACAACACAACTCAATCTTGAGTAAGCATCTTCCCATGCAGCTGAGTAACCAGAGAAGGAGGAGTTTCTCCATCTGCACAGGCACATGTGCTCTAGTTCACATCAGTCATCCCTGTTTCCTGCTGTGTGTATCATATATAGCAAGCAACGAAAGTATTTGAGTGTGTCCTCCATGCAAGATGATGCACAATTCACCGTCCTTTCCATACACTACATGTAATCAAGTCGTACATTTTCTAGTCATTCCGTTGATCCCCAGAAGTTTCTAGGAAGGGGCCAGGGAGATGGCTCAGTGGAATAAGCGCTTCCCTGGTAAGTGCAAGGGCCTGAGTTCAATTCCTGGTTCCATCA
>NW_004524794.1:2496014-2528868 GCF_000260255.1 Octodon degus
AGAGAGAGAGAGAGAGAGAGAGAGAGAGAGGTCAGACTTTTCTAACCGTGCATCTGGTATTGTTTGGCTCCAAGTCTTAGGCTGGTTCCAAGTCTTGGTTATCATAAATTGTGCTCTAGTAACATGGGTATGCAGATATAACTGTGGCATACTAACTTTACTTCTCTGGGTATATTCCAATCAGTAGTATACCTAGGTCAAATGTTAGTTCTAGTTCTATGTTTTTGAAGATCCTTAATATTGATTTCCGTAGTGACTTTACTATTTTATATTCCCTCTAGTATTATACAAGGTTCTTTTCCCTCATATCCTCATTAGGATTTTTTTCTATTTTTAATAATGTCTCTTTTCACTGGGTTAAAATGAAATAGAAATATAGTTTTGATTTGATTTGTATTTCCCTCATGGCTAAAGATGTTGAATAGTTCCTTCATATAATTGTCAGATATTTGTACTTATTCTTTTGAGATGTTTCCAATTCTTTTGCCAATTTATTGATTGGACTATTTTGTTTTTTAATTTTTATATTTCAGGTAATAATCCTCTCAGAATAAGTACCTGGAACAGATTTTCTTCCCTTCTGCAGGTTGTGTTATCACTCTTGTTTATTTCCCTTGCTGTGTAGAAACTTTTGAATTTGATGATTCATATTATTTTTTTCCTATGCTAGTGGAGTCCTAAATGAGCATGCAATGGAAATAGCAGACTTTCTAGGATATATCAAAAGCAGCTCAGAAAGGGAAGTTTAAGATTAAGAGTGTCTCTATCAAAAAAGGAAAGAGATCTGAAAAAGAAAATGAACTAGTCTATGGCCATATCACCCTAAACATGTCCAGTGTTGTTAAACAAACAAATGAACAGTAATTCCTTACAGGTTCTAGGAAAAGGAATGATAATCTGGAAACCAAACCCAGCAGAAGAAAGCAAGTAGTAAAGATTAAAACAGTAATTAATAAGACATAGACTAAAAGAACAACAGACAGGAGCAATAAAACAAAGGGTGGGCTCATTGAAAAGATGAGATAGATAAACCCTTAGCCAAACTAATCAAAACAATTAGAAAAGAGAAGTGTTATGGAAGATGTCACTGAAATCCAAAAGAATAGAGGCACTCATTTCAAAATCCAAGTCTGATAAACTGGAGACTCTAGAAGAAATGAATAAATTTCTGGACACACTGCCCATCAAAGCTGAACCAAGAGGTTATAAAACACATAACCATTCAATGATAAGTAATGAGATTGAAATAATAATTAAAAAGTCTCCTAAAAATAAGATATGACCACATGTTGAATTACACTAGACTTCTAAAGAAGTACACTAACACACCTGAAACTACTCCATGAAATAGGAAAGTATTCTTCCAAAATCAATCTACAAAGGCCACATCACTCGGAATATAAAACCAGACAAAGACACAGTAAGCAAAGGGAGCTGGAAGCCAATAGCAATGATGAGCATAGATGTGAAACTCCTTAACAAAATAACTGCAAACTGAATTCACTAAAATATTAAAGTGATCATTTGTCAATTTCCAGTTTCATTGCACTATGTTCATATAATATGGATGGGATAATTTCAATTTCTTTGCATTTTCTTTTGTTTTGTTTTTTGGTGATACCAGGGATCAAACTCAGGACCTTGTGCTTGCTAGGCAAACATTTGTTCCACTGAACTATCTCCCCATCCCCTCTTTTCATTTTCTTAAACATAATCTGAACAACTAATTTGAAAACTATATACAATATAGCAACCATTGCTGAAACATATCATAAAATATTATATACATGATCAAATAGGCTTAATTCCAGGGCTGCAAGAACATTTCAACATATTCAAACCAATAAACTTGATACATTAAGTAAATAAAATCAAGGATAAAAATCACAAGATCATCTCTCAATTGTCACAGAAAAGCCTTTGACAGAATTTAATACACATTCATAAAAAAGCACTGAAAAAAGAGATATTGAAAGATCATTCCAGAATATAATAAAGTTCATATATGACAGATCTATAGCCAACAACATTCTGAATAGGAACTATCTGAAAGCATTCACAAGTAAAAATTAGCGAATAAGCAATGATGTCCACTTTCACAGCTGCTCATTATAATACTAGAAATCTTAGCCAGAGGAATTAGATAAGAAAAAGAAAAAAAAAATGGTGGGGAGGGATATACAGGAAAGGAATAGGTGAAATTATGCTTCTTTGCATATAAATTTATGGTTAAAAAGACTGGAGATTTCATGAAGAGACTTTTCAAGTTAAAGAACAGATTTTGTAAGAGGCAGCATCTAAGACTAACATAAAAGTAACAATAACTTTTCTATGCACTAGTAATAGAGCATATAAGAAAGAAATCAGGAAAACAACCACATTTACAATTGCATCAAAACAAAGACAATTATTGATCGCTCTAACCAAGAGGTGAAATAACTTTGTAATTAAAGTTTCAGAAAACTTAAAAGAAAAACTAAATATGACATAGAAAAGACAAGATTTTCCATGTTCATAGATTGACAGAATTAATATTTGTTAAAATGACTGTAGTACCAAAAATGATCTACAAATTTAATGCAGTCCCAATCAAAATCAATGGTATTCATTGCAAAACTAGGAAAACCATCCTAAAATCCATATATTCATACAAAATACTATCAATAACCAAAGAAATCCTAAGCATCTAAAGCAAGAGTAGAAACTTCATAATATCTGATCTCAAATTATACTAAAAACTCATAGTCACAAAAATAAATGTAGCACTGGCACAAAAGTAGTTATGTAGACCAGCGAAACAGAGGAGAGTATTCAGTCTACAGCTGAACAATTCTATAGCTATAGTTATCTGACTGTAAATTTGGAGCCACAAATATATGTTAGATATAAGACATTATCTTTAACAAGTTGTACTGGGGATCTTAGATATGTGGAAGACTGAAATTCGAGCCATTTTCAGACTGTACAAAAATAAATTCAAAATAGGTCAAAGATACACATATTAAGTCTCAAACTTTGAAGCAGCTTAAAGAAAACACAGGAAAAATACTTGAGACACAGACATTAATATTTTTGTGTGTACATTCTACTGTATTCTATCTTTTCTTTCTATTATTCTCCCTGAGTTTTTGAACCAGTTATTGACTTCCATATACTGTGCATCTTTCTTCCTAATAAAATGTTCTACCAACAGTGTTTTATGGCCACCAAATATTACTGCTTTTTAGTAGAAAGATTCTTTTTAACTATGTAGACACAGTAATTAATGAACTCTGATTATTCCTATAACCAGGACACTTGAAGTTAAAGTTGGCTTATTATTCCTAATGTCTCTATAACAGTATCACGAGTCATGGATTTACTCAATCTAGTTTATCATATCGTCCAAATTTATTTGTTTCAATAAAACACATGTAGTCTCTTTTCATTTAGAAAGGATATTTGCTTATTTAAATATATTAGAAGGGCTGGAAAGATGGATCAGTGGAATAAGTGCTTCCCTGGCAAGCACAAGGGCCTGAGTTCAATCCCCAGTTCTGCCAATAAACAAACAAACAAACAAACAAACAAATTAGAAAACCCTGTTATTCCTGTTTTATCTTGCTTTTTTCCTAATAATTCAGTAACAAAGACAGAGAAATTAAACTATGTTTTTCCTCAGACTTTCCTCCAAAAGTGAGCATACATACAAAAGAATATCCTTCGTATTAATCTTGAACTGATAGTAATTTACAGCCTTTCTCAGCCCATTGCCTGCTCTCTCCCTGTGAAGTTTGGGTTCCTGATTTGGTACCTCTACCTAGAATGTGCAGGGAAGAAAACCTCTCTAGTACATCCACCTTCCTAGAAACTAGGAGTGTGGCTCTTCCTCTTTCTGTTTTCCTGTCCTTACGATATTCCAGATGCTCTGACTCCTTTCTGTGATCCCTAACTCACCTTTCAGTCAGGCTGTGATGGTGAAATGTTAGAGTTCTCAGTGATACAAACAGTGTATTATGCAGCACTCACCACAGTTTTAGCACCACTTGCCCGCGAAACTCTTAGCTTTCTCCATAAGCAGCTAAAATTCTATTTATTTATTTATGTATTTATTTATTTTAAATTTTTCCATAATTATATTGAGAGACAAATAGCAATGAGACAGTTTTATATCAAATTGGTAGGACAGTTTCAATAATATAATACATTGCATACTCTCTTCCTAGTGGTTATTTGCTGTACAAGATGCAGATAGGATTCTTGAAGGGAGGGGACCTATTGAATATGCTTGTATGAAATAGAATTTTCTCTGGATAAATCTTCTAATCTGATAAAATCTTGAATTTAAGATGTACACGCACTGTTTAAGTAAAGGGCAGAAGAAGAAATAAAGAATATAATGTGGGATATTTAGAGAGAAATGATGCATATCTCCTAGAGCCTATAACAGGACTTAGTAACATGTACTAAATCAAATAGTTTTTTTCCAGTTGTATAATGTACAATTTTATACATTAGTAGAAAAAAATTTCAAAAAATGTGAAGCTATCATCAACTCTTTGAACAGTCTAATTTAAGTAAGACATTTGTATTTTTATTTTTCACAAAGCAGAACATTTTTTTTAATAAATCAGCAGACAGTTGGGAATATTAGAGGCAGTGTAGTCTAGTTGAACCCCTATTTGTTTTTATTTTATTGAGAAACAAATATCAATGAGACAGTTTCAAAACTGATCAATAGGATAGTCTCAATAATTAATACATTGTACATTGTTATCTTCTTAGTGGTTATCTGTACTACAAGATGCAGACAGAATATCTGTCCAGACACTATTAGTACAAATCTTTCTTCTCATTGAATTAAGCAAAAGTAGCTGTATATCTATCCTAACTATTCTGCATATACAGATACAAAATGGTCCTTCCATTGTATCACCTTTTTTTGTTTAGTCCTGTCATAAATGGGTATTTCATTGGCATATAAATACTATAGGTGTGTGAATTCAGCAAAACAATCCAACACAGTCCAGCAGTCCGCAATAGTAATGAGTTATCCACAGAAGTTGTTGTCTTGAGCCTTTCACAGCTCAGCATATTAATATAGCTTTACTTTATATACCTTGTTTTTATACTTTTCTGCTAGATGGTTAAGACCAAGACAAAGCAAGACCTATATAACAAGAAATGTAACTTTTGTATCTGATAAGGTCAGTCAAGTACTCTCAGGATTTATCCTGTAATTTGCAGATCCTTTGTCAGTGTCAATCATGTGGATGAGTCATGGCCATTGCTTGACCAATTTGTTCTCTGTGAAAGCCTCAGAGAATGTTTTCTGTCCATGAGACTCTCTTTAGGTACACTCTACATCATCAATCACTTTCCTCTGTGGCCCCATAATCTCCTTGATCAGAAAATTTGGGACACAACTGAGTTACATGATGTTACAGTATAGGTTCTCCTATGTCCTGAGTCTTCACAGATCTTGAAAGGCTTTGGTCACAATGTTGACTGTCCTTTCAGCCCTTGTATTTCTCTGATTTTTGGCCTGGAAACTTAAGTTGTTAACCCTCCAGAAGAGAAGCTTATTATTACCCTATATCTTATGCAGTTGGGTTTAATTTCACTATCTCTCTGAATATCAAACATCTTAGGCATAACATGAAACAAACATGTTTTCCATCAAGTATTGATATGTTAAATATTAAGTCTCTACAGAATATGGAGATAAAAGTTTAAAAAATGAAAAATATTTAAAGAATATGAATAAACAATTACATATTTTTACACAGAAATTTAGAAATCTAACCATAAACATCATTGTAGCAGGACAGTCCTGTGATTTTTTTTTCTTTTTCTTGTGTCTTTTTTTCATTTATTACCCATTTAAAAAAAAAAAAAACTTTTACTTGTGAGACAGTATGGTAATAATTTGTATGTCATGACAAAAAGTATGTATTTAGAAGACCAGACTGACAGGTATTCCAAGCATGACCGTTCTATTGTACATTGCTGTCTTCAATGCAGTTGCTTGTGCACCCCTATTTCTCTTCTAATCCCAGGCCTACCATTTTTTCTCTGTCTATAAATTGAGAACAATGTAACTATATCATCAGATTCTGAAGAGTAAAATTAAATTAATAAGTGAAAAATACCTAGAACAGCATATGATAAGCTAGATCTCTATACTTAAGTCAGACGTTCTATGTTATAAATAACATGAAGCAGAAATCATTCCACTCAAGCATTTGAACTGTATTTTCAAATAGGACTAGAAAAATTGATTTAAACAGGAAACTATTATTTACTTTGATCTAGATTGCTGATTAATGTTCATTTTCACAAATCATGCAATTAATCTCATATCCACTAGTATTTAGTTAAATTCATATATGACATTCTACATATGAGAACTAGTAATGGAAATGTTTACTAATCATATGAGGAAAAAAAGTAAATACAATGAATTAGTCTCTAGGTAAAATGAATAAATGTAATAAAACTTTGCAAAACAGAAAGCATGATATCATTTGTAACAATAAATGTATCTTTTTATCAGGAATATATCATGATATATTTTTAGATACTGCTTCAAACTTCTACAGTAAGATAACAATAACTTCCTACATATATAATTTGCAGCCAGGAAACATATAATTCTTTTTTTTATTTTTTTTTTATTTTTTTGCGGAACCAGGGATTGAACAGAGGGCCTTGTGCTTACCAGGGAAGTGTTTATTCTACTAAGCTATTCCCTGGCCCCATAATTCTTTTCAAATGTTAAGGAAAGCCCATGGCACATAAGTGGCATGATACTTAACTCTTTCTTATGGTATCAATGTAGTGATTAGTTTCAATATGTTTTTAGTAACAATATCATAACTAAAAGAACAGCGTTGGCCACTGTAGGAGCGGGATCAAATAGTGGTATCACCATCAGAACATCCTCTGTTGTACATCCTTCACAGACTTATATTTATGTGTTCTAGTGAGAGATTGTTGTCACTTTTCCTTTATTGGATTTAATAGTTTCTTTTAGTATTGGAAATCATTTGGTCAGTGTCCTGGAAATAGCCCACTGTAGTATTTCTCTATATTTGTGGTCAATTTTTTACTTGATCCTCTTTTTCCTTATTAATTCTGAATCTTATCACTTTGTTGAATTCCTCCAATGTGCTTGATAATATTCTAAGATATTGAAGGCTTAATAAAAACAGCACAGACTAAGTCCTTGCTATCATGAAGTTTAGTTTCTAGCAAGCAGAAATCTGTAACAAACAAACGTAACACTTCAAATATGGGTGATAGATGATATGGTAAAATATAAAGCTGGATTTGTTGGAAAGAAAGTGACACAAGAATGTGTGGCAGTTTCTAAAAGGATAATCTAAGAAAACCCACTTTGATTAGGGGATATTTTAAGAGACCATAATGAGAAACAGTAGAAAGCCACTTTTATTCATGGGCAAGAGATTTGAGAACAACTATAAAAGCTATGAGACAAGAAAATGCAGGGCTTTCTTAGACTGGATGGGATTTTAGCTCAAAATGAATAACTGAGGGAACAAGTAAAAGTGATCAGATTATTGAGTAATTTATCAGGAAAGATACAGTAGATTATGATATGGACTCATGATTTTGTTTCTCTAAATGGTGGGGAAACACTGGGGTGTTTGGGAGAAGAATGACACAGTTACTGAAAACTAAGTTTGGCTTCAGTGTGAAGATGGTCAAAAAGACTCATGATTGGAGAAGGGGATCAAGTCTCCTGTGCTGTACTTGAGATTATAGTGACAGATTTGAGGGGTAGAAAGTGGGGAGGTAAGAAGTGGTTCAGTATCAAATATATTTTGACTTGTACATTTAACATTCTGAGACAACAAAAGTGAGAGATAGTTCTTGATACTGATATGCTCTGTTTGTCTAATTTTATCTTATAATCTATTTTTCTGGTGTTTTAAGTAATCTATTGAAATAGAGGTCAATAGTATTTTATTTGTAAGACTTGCATGACTGGTTTAATGACACATTATATTGGTTTTGTGGAACTTACATTCATCAGAAGTAAATTCACTAGGACAGTAAGATAAGCACACAATACACATAAAAATATGGTTGGATATGCAAAATTCATCAACTGTGCCATGGAGAATTGTAGTTCTTTCTAATTTTCTAATTACTTCTGCTCTCATGGACTAACACATTCTAGAATAACAGACCCCACAGTGAAGATCTTTCTCCATCATGATGTAGCTTATTTACAATTGCTAATACTGCCATATTGGCAATTAAGTTTCAATTTGAACTTTGTAAAGAATATTCAGACCATAGTCATTATGAAAACAATTTTACTATAACTAAAAGTTTAAATATTCATCAGTGCATCTCTAGTACAAATAAATTTAAGAGGAATCTATTTTCTATAATATGTGTATCTTAGGAAATTGTTTTTGATTAGTTAAAAATGAACGAACACTTCAATTATCTCTATACAATCAAACATTTCAAAACTTGTGAGGCTTTAAATGGCTGCCTCCTCATTTTTATGACAGTAGGTTGACTGCTCATTTTGATAGAATTTTATGAGGTTTTTAACTAAGTCCAGTCAAATAGAGAATGAGAATTACCTTTTTTGCAGGCTTAAGTAAGGTAGAGGCCTGTATCTGTCTGTCTGACTGTGTGCCTCTTTTCCTTCCCTTTCATCACCTCTTCCCTCCTTTGCCCTTCCCTTACGCCTTCCTATACAAACTGGTAGCCACCTTTCAAGTCGACCTTTCTGAGGAGAGCAGGTTAATTTCCTAGTGCTCCATAACTAATTCCATAGACTAGGTGGTATCAAGAATAGATCTCTGTTTGTGCAGATTTCTGGAAGCTAGACAGACAAGATCAAGGCATGTTTGGTTTCTTCTTCAGCCTGTCCATTTGCCGTCCTATGTACTCACGTGGCCTTTCCCTGTGTGCATGCATCCTTGATATAAAAGAGGAAGACTCTTTTAATAAAGACACTGATTTTATTTGATGAGAGTCTAACTTTTATTTATTTTAACTTAATAACTTCTTTTATGATGTAATAGACTGTAAATGTGGTAGCACTGTGAAGTTCTAGGGAAGGAAACTTACATTGCCTTAAGCATAGTGGAAATGCAACTTTTGTTGGAGATGGTGAAAAATTGTAATAATCTTTAATTTCTCATATTGATATATGATATTCTTTTATTAAGGCAATTTTCAATACTGTTACATTCTTTGGTATGAGAAATTTTCAGTGAAATGAGTATACAAAGAAATAAGAGATATTCTCACTATTTATCAGTCTGTTTTTCAATATCATTTTAATTTTTTGATTTTGGAAATTTCATTTAAATGTTACTAAATTTGTAGAAACTTTGGATCCTTCAAAAATATGTTATTGAAATTAGATTATAAAAATTAAGAGTAAAATTTAAATTGAATAACACAAGGCAGTATTTTTCTAATGTGTTTATAATGGAAGTCTATGTTAGGCTCTGCCAGGATGAATTCAAAATAAACATTATACTTACTACTTGATTTTCACAGATGTCTCTACAGCTGTATGATGATAGATTGTATAATAAGAAAGATAATTCTTTATCCTAATAAAAATAAAATGCTTATATAAATTAAAGACAAAATTAATGTTAATGTTATAAGAATTGCAGTGTCTCTCACATACATTAGATCTGAAGGGAAAAGTTTAATGGGAATAATAAGCAAGTACTTTCTTTCCTCTTTCCAACTAATATCTTATTGCTGTTTAAGTTCTTCTCACACACTGTTCAGAAGACTTCAGGGAGGTATGTTCAAGACGGAATTGTCGGTATTGATATGTACTGACAATGTTGCACCTTCTCCCATTTCCTGTCCAGCTGACACATTTATTTTCTTTCTTAAATATAAATCTGTTTGAGTGTTTTCCTCTTTCTCAGGTGTATGCCATTGATCTTTCCTAATTTTGGGAGGTTTTCCAATTCATGCAGATAGAAATATTTCATTGTGAAAGGCATATTTAGCATTATTTCAAACACTGAACTTTTATTTCATCTACTGATTCTAGTCCAAGAGTAACTCTTAAAAATTCTAAAGTTGCCGGGGAAATAGCTCAATAGAATAAGTGCTTGCCTGTCAAGTACAAGGTCCTGAGTTCAATCCCTGATACCAAGAAAAAAAAAAAAAATTAATGGACATTATTTATCAAACACCAAATAAAGATTACATTGAAAAACTGAATACAGAGATTCACTTTCTGTATTGACTATATTATTAAACCCAGAGCGCAGATACCTAGTTTTAGATTTCTACCCATAATATGTGAATGTGGGGATTTTGTAAGATAACTTTGAGTAGTATGATAGATTTCAGGAACAGATTATAGGAAGATATTTCTGGATTTATGTGCATGTGAAGGATATGATTTGTACTAATTTTTGAAAAATAAAAAACCAATAGTCATTAGGCATTTGTTAAATAAAAAAAATTATGTGTTTCTTGAAACAAAAATTTAAGAAATTGTGTCATTACAACTTCATGCTTAATCTGGTGACTTGAGAGTAGATGGGCTTCTCCAAAACATTTGTTTTGTTGGCCAACCATACCCCAGGAAAATTGTATTTGAAAAATGTTGAAATCAACATGTGCACATTTGCCTGGTGTTCATTTCCCTACATGTGTTACTCTCAAGAGAAACTTTGATACATCAGAGAGCTTAGCAGAGGTGGTGATTATTGCTGTGTCTACCATCTTGTAATGTCCAATGCAGACATTACACATTGGATTTGGCTTCAAAATTAACACCTATGTTATTTGAATAACATAATTTTCAGGGTAATTAAGCATCTGTTCTCATTTGTAGTACATCAAGTGTTTATTTCTAATTTTAGTATTATCATTTTATATAATATTTGAATCACATTTTCAATTAAAAATTCTTTAATATTTTAAAATATTGATTCAGAATTATACATAAGTGTGAAGTGGGCTACATTTTCCTTAAGCTGTCAAATGTGGATTAAACATGAGTTTATTTTACCTAGGAATGGGTTCTGTCTGTTATATTCTCGAATTGTCTACTAACACAAAATACCACAAAAAAATTTTGAAAACTGAGTCATTAATGTGCATGATGATGGCCAAAAATTGACCTCTCCCAATGCCTGTGCTGAAGCCTCTATGCCCCACGGAAGGCCCCGGGAGACGGGCCCTTTTGGAAGGTGCCCAGGACGTGAAGCAGATCCCCATAAGTAATATGTGGGATCCTACCTAAGCTCCTGGGAAGTGCCTTCTCCTTCAAGTGAGGATTCACAGAGATGATTCCCATCCATGAGCCAGGGAGACTCGCTACCCTTGAGCCTGCCAGCATACTGATCTGGCCCATCCCAGCCTCCAGAAGTGGGAGAAATGCATTTGTATAGTTTAGAATAATGCTGTCTCTGGCAGTATTCTGTTATAGCTGGCAGGACAAATGCAGACAATGTATTTCAAATATAAAGTAAAACGTGGAAAGTACAATTCTACCATGTGTGGAATAACTTAGAAATGCCTGCATAGTTTGGTTATTACGTAATACTTGAATACTACTAGACTTCAACTGCTTTATTAAGGTGTTTGGCTTCCTTTATTTTTATTGCAGTATAGAAAGGTGTTAAGTAGCCATGTCAACAGATGCTATAACATGAATATTCTGATTTGAAATTTTTTGCATTTGCTATAAATTTAGCATTTGTTCAACACAGCTTTTGTATCACATTCAAGTACTTTGGCAGAGATTCTGTTTATAGCAATCATCATAAACAAATAGGATGTTCATGACAGAAGTTAAAATTTTGACAATAATTAGGAAAAAATCAGAAAATTCTCTTTTTTTTAACCTAAAGTAAAGGCATTTTTAATCATTTGAGCAAATAATAAATACCATGCGTTCCACAGAGAGAAGGAAAGAAGCAAAGTGCTTTTGCAGAAGTAACCTTCTATGCCTTTGAATAGCAGCCTATAACAGCCCAGAAAATTACCAGGTAAACACTGGATTGTAAACAGATGGATGTATTACACTATAATCAATAACGTCCTTGAAGTAATTTTGAACATAAATGTAGTTTGAATATTCTAACTCACCACTGATATCAGATGCTCAGCTGAGCAAATTATGTTTTTTCTGAAATTCTTGGACTATATTATTAGCTGTTAGTTTATGCTTTGTCAGTGGCATTTCCTCTTTTTCTGGGTTAATCTCTTTTTCCTTAGTACTAATGGGAGCATTTATGTCAGAATATGTCACAAACACTGATAATGCAAGCTAAACCTGTGATTGTAAAGCCATGCTGCATATACTTCTAAAGAATAAAGATAAATTTAGAGTAGGTTATTTCCTGCTTTAAAAGAAAGATTTTACCAGCAGCATTTTAAGCCTGAAAGTTTTAAAAGCTGAGCAGAATTGTCAAAGCATAATTAAGGGTAGAAGAATTAAGTTCACTTTTCTCCCCTGAGTGTCTTTACCAGAGATGGAACCACTGGAAATAAAAGTAAGTAGAAAACTGGAAACATGCCAGGTGCTACACCATGCTGAGGAGAAGGTGGCTATAATTTCTGATTATAACACTCTCAGGAATAAAGCCACAGTGGCCTATCTGCTTATTAAGTTTAA
Source organism: Octodon degus (assembly GCF_000260255.1). Classification (NCBI taxonomy): domain Eukaryota; kingdom Metazoa; phylum Chordata; class Mammalia; order Rodentia; family Octodontidae; genus Octodon; species Octodon degus. The sequence continues at coordinate 2,508,649 of NW_004524794.1, forward strand.
GCTTTTTCATTCTTCTCTTTGTTGCTGTTCCTATAGACCTTCATCAGGGATACTAATTTTATTTCTGTTATTTTCTTGAATGTAGGGAGCTGTCCAATTATTATGGTCCTACTGTATGTCACACTCTTTGTCAGGTATTCAACATGACAGTTACACCTGACTGTCCTCCTGATTGGCTTCAGAGGCATTTGGAGGATTAGAAGCACACACATCTTCTAATGTTTGCCGTGGAGACCACGGTGTGTGATCTTGGTGCTGTTGCTTGTCCGTGGACCCCTACTGTCTGCTGCTGCCCACTCACTGCTTCCCAGCCACCCTGTTCTGCCAGATGCTTTCACCAGCATGTTTTTCTTTGGATCTGGCTGCACATGGGCCAAGCTCTTGAAACTAGGAGCCAACATCCTCCTTTAAATTGTGTGTCAGGGGGTTTTGTCACAGCAACAAAAACTTTCTAACATAATATTGTATTATTATAGAAAGGCACAGAAAATCATGTTGCTTGTAGTTAAACATGGCTTGGCAAGGAAAAAGCATGTCAACTGAATTAGAGTCAGGAGAAGGCCATTTCAAGGGATCTGCGAAGGAAGGGTGCAGGCCTTTATCAAGACCCTGAAGATACAGAAATTATAGATATTCAGTCCTCTGTGAGCATGAAGTGGTGAGTTGGAAGTTGTTTGGTATGAAGGCAAATACGTGTTTTTGAAAAGAATGTAATCTGTGTTCTGTACAAGAGGACCCCAAGCAGCAAACAAGAATTGACTAGCAGTAAGATGTGAAGTTATAAAATTTTATACTTCTTGAATTTGATTTTCAGAACTTGAATTCTGAATCTTACTTCAAATTTGTCAGTTATTAAGATAGATGATACTGACCAAATAAAAATTACTAGAAATATGAATCAGTTTTGTATTCTGTACTATATAATACCAAAATTGTATATTTTCTATAGAATGAAAATTACCTCTCCCCCTATTAATATCATTTACAGTTTATTTAGGTTGCGGTCACTATAGCCTAAACGATCCATCCATAACTATGATGTCTAGTTACTATATGACATTTTAGTGTAGTTGTTAGTTTTATGCAATGAGTTACCACTGACTTCCTGCCTTAAAGCAGTATATATTTACAACTCTGCAGTTCTTGACATTAGAAGTCAGAAATGGGATTTACAGAACAAATATCTAGGTTTGTCAGTGTTGTTGTGGTTTTTAGTTTTTAGGGTTTTTTTTCCCTTGAGACTGTAGAAATGATCTACTTATTTTTCTTTCTGAGCTTCTAGCCATTGCCTGCATCTACTCAGCTTGCAGGTCCGTTCCATCTTTAAAACCAGTGATGGGCCATCAGATATTTCTCATGCTGTGTTCCACTGAGTCTAATATTTTGTGTGTGTGCCTCACTGTCTAGTGGCCTTACTGGGCCCACCCAGATGGTCCAAGAAAATTTTACTATTTTAAATCCTACTGCTTAGCTACCTTACTTTAATCTGCATGCAGATGTCCCAAATGCCATGGACATCTTCGTAAGAGGGAGGTGAGAGATAAACTTCTGCCTTGCTCTTGAGGAATACCATGCATGTAAGCACTGGATAAGGCTGCTAACCAAACAGTGTTCAGTTCATAAGTATTGGCCTGGCTAATTATTTGTTAACACTCACTCATTTTCCCCCTTAATTTTTAGTTGCTTTGATATTAATAAGAGAGGGGAATTTGCATTGCGGCGAGTTCCTGAAGCTATATATGTTCTCTATTGCCTCTGTCTGGCAAAATTCTATTCCCTACTTAATCCCAAAATAAACGCAATCTGCTGCCTTAAAACAGCATCTTAAGTCCTCTACAATACTTTAGTCATACTTCTAACATGAAACATAAACTTGCATTATATTTACTTTTTTTAAAAAATCTTGCCCAATACATGTAGATGTTCTGAAAGACAACAGCAACCACATTCCCTATTTTGTGCCTAACGTGGAACTAGAACATAATCCACTGTTAGTAGAGGAATGAATGAAAGATGAAAGGAGTGAAGAATGCATAAGGAAGACAACATTACTGTGTTCTTCTCTAGTGCATTATCCTCTCCAAACAATAGTGGTTTGTTTAAGAGGTCGCCTTGTAAGCTAACCTCTAAGAAAACTTAACGAACTGTAAAAAAGTAAGTTTAGCCTGCTATATTTCCTCTACCAGTCTGATTTTTTCTCTGTAACTCCTGGGTTCGTGCATCCAATATGAGGTGTAGACGATCTGTTCAGAGGCTGACTTGCTGCTGGAAACTTCATGACAAACTTCCCTTGCGCTTTGTGAGAAGCTTATCTTGTGTTGGAAAACCTGGCTCCTACGTCAGCTGGTGTTTCCAGCAGGACCTTGGCTGTCCAAATGGATTCATTCCAGATTTGGGTTCAAATGCTGAAAAGTTTAGGATCTGAACATACTTTTCTAATAGGAAATAGAAAAAAAATAAATTATCTGCTTTGAGCCCCCAAAATTACACTTATGAATTAATTCTTCAGAACTTTAACCAATTCTGCCTCAACTTCACTCTGTAACTCAGTTTTCCTCACAGCTTTACTGCTGCTGTCACTAACATTCATTGGAGCTATGGTTAAAATATTTTAAGCAACGAAAGCACAGCAATGCACTATGACAGATGTTTTGTTGCACTAGCACAAGCACTATATGTTGTCTGGACAGCAGCACTTAGACTGAAGCATTGCCCTTTTGTGTCTGTGGCCAGTGAGGCATAAGTTGCTTATGGCCCTTGCAAGTTTATTCAAGTCAGATTTTAGATTTAGCTGTTCTGCAAAGTTAACATCTATACTATATTTTTTTCCCCAAACTTTGTGTTTTGGGATTGGCAAGGTAGCTCAGCAGACTAAAGCTCCTGCTTTGGCAAACTTAGGCAAGTGCAGGGACCGTGGTTCGACGCACCACATGCCATGCCAGACCTGCCCCAAGGCAGGCTGAGTGGGCCACAGAGTCTGGACATAGTGGCAAACACCTGTAATCCCAGCACTGGGGAGGCTGAAAATAAGAGGATCACTATGAGTCTGAGCTGCATAGTGAGAACCTGTGACAACCCAAAACATTAATAAAATAAATAACTACATTGTTTTTTGAATAGTAAAGCCAATATATCAGGCTAGGGAGATAGCTCAATGGGATAAGTGCCTGCCTGGCAAGCACAGGGTTCCAAGTTTGATCGTAGGTATCAAAAAAAAAAAAAAAAAAAAAAAAGGTCAAGGTGTCATTGAATTTGTTTTACAGTCTCCAAGAGATGGTTTCACCCCTATCAGTTGCATTTTAAGTATATAGATATTCCCTTCCTTAAGATTTATTTTTCTATTGCCAGGTAGCAGAAATTTTAGATATAGACTCATTCCTCCAAATTGTAGACCCAGGAAGCTGTCAGATCCTTTAAAATATTAATCTTCAGTACAGAAGAGTATTATGTCATGAAATACATGAGGGTATTAAAGCTTTGAATAGGAAAGTAACGTGAGTAGAGGGAACAGTGTTTAATAATGGTGGGGCTGGAATTCCAGTTCAAATGTTTGCAATTGTGAAGACCGGTTTTACCTTCTGTAACTGTATCACAGAGAGTCTTAAGCTTTCATTTTAATCATAACTGATTAAATATATTCACTTTATGTGGTTTATACAAATTAAAGATAAATAAGGATAGAAAGAAGAGAACAGTTAGTACTTTTAAGAAAGCATACCTTTTTTAGACATAGCTTGTAATGCTGTCATAATTCTACCATGGTTATGTTTGCTTGTATTAATGTACTTTTGAGCCATCATTATCATCTTAGAATAAAAGTTACCTGGCATATAGTTGGCTCAGCTAGATTAAGCAGCAGGAATCTTACTGTAGAATATGTGATAGCATCCAGAATTTCTAAGATCCTCTTAACCATGCTGCGAGATGAAAAAGTGTCAAGAGAAATTCTTCTCTAGAGAGTAGGGATCAGATATAAATAGGGCATATAGAGGAGGTGGGCCTTCTAGCCAGATTGAGATTAAAACTGGATAGAGGAGGGATGAGGCATGGGTTTTGTTATGGCTTAGATGTCAAATGGCCCCCCAGAACTCCAGTAGTTGGAAGATGTTTGAATTTTGAGGGCTTATAGCAGACATGCTTTTAGGAAGTGGGTCACTGGAAAGGAGTGTTTCCCTTCCAGGGTTCTCACCTTTGCTCTCTCTGCTATGCCATAAACAGCACTCCTTTACTGTGCTGGCCTGCCTTGGAGCCAGCTGACTATGGGTGACAGTCTAAAAACTGTGAGAGAATGTAAACCTTTCCTCCTCTAATTTGGTGTGGTGGGTAGTAGGTCCCAGCAATGAATAAAGCAGCTGAGACAGGATTTTTCAGTATTTATTGTGTAAAATTGAATCTCCTTTTTTTTGTAGGGTATGCTTTTCCTTAGTTTTGCCTAACGTGTCTTTAGTGCAGAATTCATTTTTACTTTTGTTTCTCACTATAAACTTCTGGTCTCTTTTAGGAGAGCAGACACATCATATACTGTCATCTGGCCCTTCCATTGTCAGTTACTTCTTTATTCCTGCTTTCACATGTTTATAGCTTTTGCATTGCAGAATGAAATTAGGGTAGCTTGGTATGGGCAGGTGTGCTTCTGCTCCGGAGTTGAGATTTCATCAGTGTGTCTGCCTTTCAGTGGGTTTTTGCTTTCAGTTGAGGTCTACTTTCAGAGTGTTCACATTAATGAACTTACCTTACTAATTTTTTCTTTATAATTTCTGTTGAAAAAAAATATATGTGTATATAATATGTAATAAATATAATATATATACATATATATTTAAAGTTTGAGGACTAATTCTATGTTAAAAGAGTAAAGGAATATTGGATCTATGATCGTAGAAACAATATATACTATAAATATTCAATTTTATATGGATATGGGTAAAGGATAAATAACTGTAACGCTGCATTTGGCAGGATCATCTTTCATATGATATGACATTTTTAAAACCTATTTTCTTTCTCTGTTTTGCTGACTTTTTTTTTTCATTTTTTTTCTTTTTTTGCCAGAATTTATGCCACTGAGCTACATGCCCAGCCCTCATTAAATTTTTAAGAAGACATATGTTTAAAATTTTTGAGTTGTTTCCACTTTGAGAGAATTTTTAATAGAGCATTTTGTATTAGGAAAGCATCAGACTTCATTAGTATTTGTTTCTGTATTATGGCAAATATACTAATATTGAAATTTACTGTTCACTTTCTTTTCATTTCTGTTCATTCTCACACATGCAAATATTTGACAGAAACTTCAGTGAAGTTCTATAAAAATTTGTAGATGAACTCAAGTATGTGACAAGATTCCTATGTCGCTCCAAAATTTTCTCTAAGGGACATATAAACAAATGAATCGAATTGTCACAAGCTACATGGTTTAACATTATTCTTTACAATCTTTAAATTTACTTTTAAAACTTCACTCAAACATATAGAATGAAATTTATTAATGTTCTCCATGTTCAGGTTTTCTCTGTGCTCATTTTGTATAATTGGGTTACTAGCTTCATAATTTAATACATTTTATGTAATAAAAACAGTTTACTGGTAGCAGCTGTCTCTAAAATAGCTTTTCACTTATCAGATTTAAATTACCTGTTGACTTAAGTAAGCAATTATAATTTTGTCCTAACATCATGTAGCATATGGTGTTTACATTCTTCTCAAGAGCTCCTTAAGGGGAATAGAAAAATATACAGATGCCTCAGTATAAATAGTGACTTATGGAAACAAGAAGAAATGTCTACAAGGATTACTGGTAGTTAGTGGAATAGTAAATACTTGTCAGAATCTAAACATGTCTTATTGAATTATTGTTTTACACATTGTATTTTCAATTATTTGCTTGGAGTTGACATCTTCACATAATATATTTTTGAGTAATATGCTGTTCCAATTGAGGTTTATTTTATAGCATTCTTTTAAAGTTATACTGATCTCTTTCTAGATAAAAGCATAATTTTGCTTCTATGTTGATACTGAAGACTTTAGTATATGAGAGAGATGACTATGTTTTAATTAAAATATAGGATATTTAATTGCTTTTAAGACATTAGAAGTTAGGAATTTATAAAAGTCCATTCAAAGTTCTAGTATTTCATTACGATTTTGAAACAATCCATTTTGCAAATGTCAGGTTAGATGTTCTGTTAGGAACATTGTCCATGCAGAACCATGAAACTCTTTCAGCACAGGATTTGTCTGAAGTGCAGCTGTGATAGGTGTTTAATTCATTAAATCCTTCCAGCATATTAAGAAAGATTTCAGTGTATGTTATGCATGTTTTTTTTTTTTCAAGAAAACTTCACAACAAGCCCTTGAGTTAGGTTAGGCAGGTTAATCCCATTTTTCTTAGGAAACCAAAATTCAGATACATGTCTAACCTGCCTATACAAGCATGTCTAATGTGCCTATACAAACTTTCTAGCATCCCAGTACTAAAGATCAAAGCTAGCCTCATTTCAAAGTTCATGCCCTTAGCTATTACAGAATGTGATTTGTGTACTAGCAGGTGGCCCTTTTCTAGTTGATATTAACTCTTATGTATCTCCACTGCACATTTTACCTTGGAAATTAAGAAACATTTGAAATTACAGGAGAGGACAGTCTCTCTTGTGTGACTACATCTAGATTGCGTCCAGAGTTCAGTTGTAAGTGTGGGGTCTTACCTCAGATGTTAACAACCCACATCTGAATGGTAATTTGTAATATGACATTTACAATCTTATTTTAAACATTTTGAGAATCCCATTTCATGTGAGTCACTTTAAATATTCTTAATAGTTTTCTTTCTTGAAGGTAAAAGTGCAACTAATCATTATGTAAATACTGCGTTCTCCTCTCTCATGGTTCCCTTCTCCAGGCTGTGGCTTCCCTTCCTGAGCAATTTCACATCATATGTAAGCTGATGCCTCTCAGTCATTTTGTCTCCATCCCAGATTTCTGTAAGAGTGTTATATGCAGATATCTGCTCAATATCTATACCTACATATCTAGTAGAAATCACAACATGTTTATATGAATCTACTAGAACAATACAGACTTTGATTGTCATCCCTTTATACCTACCTTGATGCTTTAAATCTATTATTCTCCAGTTTGTCAAATGTCTTTCCCAATCTCAGTACATGGGTATGTTGGATATTTCCTTGTGTACCTATAAAAAAATATTTTTCACATGGGGAGGTGAGTTCCTGCAGAGTGGGGCTCTGCGCCAGGGCATACTGGGAAGGAGAAGCTGCGGCCTCTCATGGAGGGCCTGGCAGATGCCCCCTTAGCCGGAGCTTGGAACAGACTCATGGCTGGCGCAGTAAGTTCAATGGCTGAGGTGAGGCACACCCGGGCCCTAATAATGCAATTCAGACCACTCTCCCCTGCCCTCTTTAAAAAAAATAAAATAAAAAATAAAAAAAAAACTCAACCTTTATGTGTTCTTAGTTGGAATGAGCTGCTTAGACAGCACCTTCAACCAATAACTCATAAGTGTGAAGAGAGATGCCAGGAAAAGGAAGGGAAGGTTTTGTGTGTGAAAGGAAGTTATTGATGGACTAGTTTGCAAATTCTTCTGCTGACTTTCTGGGTTGATAAAGTCTTCAGTAAATGAGACTTTATAATCTACATTCAGATAAAAATGATCGAGGATTGAAAAAAAATCTTCATCCATTTGTTTATTTATCTCCTTCAACTCAATGCTATGGTTTATAAAAGCAGCAAAAAGGAAACATAGTTTGGAATGGTGTGATATGGTTTCCATGTAGCAGGGGAACACATAGAGAAACAATAGAAGAAAAGAGAAGAGGAATTCATCTTTGTTTTTTGACATTCTTTTTCATTTCAATTCTATGAGCAGTTCTGTAATCTCTTCCTTGAAAATATGACTATATTTTCATTCTCTTCATTTCTTTCATATGTGCTGCATCAGCAGCATCTAACACTAACACTACTACAAATATTGTGTTTGTCTGTGTCCTTGAAGAGCAATGGAGACAACTAGGACAGACAGGATTGAAGCAGACAGTGGTATCTATATTTCAGGCTAGATTCATTCTGGTCAAGGGGGTGGGGTTGTTGACCGCAAACAACTGAAGAGAATCTGCTTTATAGACTAACTAGGTATGGGAGCATCCTGTTGAGGAAGATGGAAAGTTTCAAGTTTCTCAGGGATCCTTTCTTTGTCTCTTGCCTCTAGTGGGAAACACCTGTAGGAAGTATAGGATGACAGTAACATTTTGCTGACTTATGGACTGGCATTCTATAGATTTAAAGGGTTTCCTGCAAACCTAAGAGCCAGGCCTGAAAACCACCATCATAAGAAGAGATTTTTTAATCTCTCAGACTGTGTATTTGTGTGTGTGTGTGTGTGTGTGTGTGTGTGTGTGTGTGTGTGTGTGTGTTGGAGGGGTTTCTTGCTTGAACTGAGTGGTGGTCTGTAGTTTTTCTCTTCAGGTTGGGAGGTGTCTAAATGAGAGATTCTAACATCTTTGTTTTTACTCATTTCTACTTTAATCCATATCTCACAAGGTGTCACAGTGAAGCTTTATAAATAATTACTTAGGGGTGTGGCGATAGCTCAGTGGTCTAAGCACTTGTCTAGGCAAGTTCAAGGATCAGGGTTCAATACCCAGTAGCGCATGCTGTGCTGGCCCTGCCCTGAGCCCTCTGAGCCGGCCATGACACCAGGCATGGGGTTGCATGCCAGTAATCTCAGCACTGAGAAGGCTGAAAACGGATGGATCACCATGAGTCTGAGATGCATAGTGAGACCCTGTCCAAATACATAAAATTAAAAAAAAAAGATTATGTCAATTACCTGATGAAAACAATGATGTATCTCATAGAAAATGCAAAGTGAAGCTTGCTAACCCCCACATGCTCTAGTCCTTGCCAGTTTTTGCCATCTCAGGACTCCTTTCTCTTACATGTCATTTCTAGACCCAGTAATTCTGTCCTTCATGTTATTCCTTGAGCATCCTAAGTTCCTTCCTTCATCAGGATACATAGTAAGTTTCTCTTCTTTCTGTGTCTTCCATTTCCCAGATTACCATTTAGATCATTTTATCACTGCATTCAAGACTCTGCAGCCATGCTTGCTCATCAAAGGAGGCTTAACTACCTTCCTGCAATAGCTGCCACGTCCAGATCTTTCAACACTTTATTTTGCTCCGTGGGATTTATTTTTATTAGCCCAGAACCCCTGTGACTTGGCTTATGCTGTATTTATGTGTTTGGAATCAGTAAAGTAGAAGCTTCTTGTTGGAAAGGAATTTCTCATCCTTGTTTGTGAAGCTTATTCAGCAATAGGTAGCACACAGTAACTAATGAACATTTGCCACATAAGCAAGATACTGCTATTTGAGATAATTTTAACACCTATGTGTATGTAATGTGTTATTTTACCTAATTATGTATATGTGTGAATAAATAAAATGCAAAGGGATAGAAGGTATTATAATTATGTTGTTGGAAATCATGATGATATGTGTTCTATGATATTGAATTTGACCTCATCAAAATATCCTTTGGGTAGACAAAAGGTCATTCTGATTGATTGCTGTCATCATTCAATCCATACAAATAACATAGAATTAGAGACATCATTCTGTACCCCCCCACACACAAGTATTGAGCATTAATTATTAATTTGATGTAACCCATTTTGGTGAGGTTACATCAAATTAATAATTAATGCTCAATCAGAAGCAGTATCTTCCCTGTCTACTCAACTTCATCTTTTCTTTTTCTTACTTGAATACCTTCATGTCATTTTTGATACCTTGCTTTAATTAAAAATTGCACTTCAGTTGCAAAAAAAAAAAAAAAAGGACCAAAAAAATATAATTGAGTGTGACAGTGACTTGCAGTTCATTTAACACATGAGATGATCTAAAGGCTGACAGTTCATAGTGCCTGGGGCTCTTCTGGGAGCTGTGTCGGAAGCTTTGGCTGCTATTCCACTCTGTATTCCTCATTTCCAGTGTCTGTATTAATGTCTACAATACAGTTTCATGCAACTGTTAGATATCTTGCCATCACATCATTGTTCCAGGTAGTTATGGGAAAGAAATAGAGATAGAGAAAAGAAAATTTTTGCTTGCTAAGCCAGCTCTACCTCAGGAATGACTCTGGAAACCCCACAAGTTTCTGCTTATGTCTCCTGGTTCAAACTTCACTATCTAAGAGGTTGAGAAGTGTAATATTTCAATTCAATATAATGTTGCCCCAAATTACATTAGGAGTATAAAACTGAGAACGAAAACTATGTGAATATAGAAAGACAAATAACAAGTGCCAAATAAATCGTTGTTTCTTATGTAATCTCTTTGTTGTTATAGTTATTGACATTCATTTATCTCCCACATTTTCCTTATACCATTGTTACCACTTTTTATCGCGTGGTTTCACTCTTTCTGTATTTGCTGTCCCATCTAGCAGTGTCATTTTACAGACTGGACAATAAATATTGTTAGATCTGTAGCCTATTATCTTGATTTCATTAGCACATTTTTCCTGGCAGATGCTAAGAAATGGGAAAAAGTCTTGTCTTTTGCATTGTTGGCACTTCTGCAGTTACTTTAAAAACAAGAAAAATGAACACATTCTATTTTGCGCTGTAGTCTCACTTATAAATGGCCAAATTGTATACTTAAATTTGAAAGAAAAACCAACCGAGACATCAACAGGCTGAAAGAGTACTATTAGCAATGGAAACACTGCTGTGATTTGCATTAAATCAGATAAACAATGTGAACCTCCTGGTGAAATTTGAAAGCAAAAGAACTGTCTGTTACCATAATGAAGTTAAGCAGAGGGGAAAGGATCCAACAGAATAAGATTTTTTCCTTTTGCTGAATTATATGTAATGAGGAATTTGCATTTCTAAAATGTGTTTTCTATTTTACTTAGAATACTTCCATGTTATCTCAACACTAGGCCTTTAAATTTTTAAATACATATGAAAATAATTAATATGAAATTGTTTACTTTCTGAAAGTCAAATATCAAGCCCTGTGTAGTATTGCATATCTGTAATGCCAGAACTCAGGAATATAAAGCAGAGGGATGGGGCCTGCCCCTTAACTCAGTTTTTTGGGGCCGGGGAGATGGCTCAGTAGAGTAAGTGCTTCCCTGGCAAGCACAAGGGTCTGAGTTCAATCCCCGGTTCCGCAAAAAAAAATAAATAAAAATAATAAAATAAATAATAAAGCAGAGGGATCTTTGCAAGTTTGAGACCAGCCTAGTCTACAAAGTAAGTTCAAGGATAGCCTGTAGTGCATAGTGAAGTCCTGGCTTAACAAACAATAAATAAAATAAATGTCAAGCATCATCTTCATGGTTTGTATAACTTTTTAATGATTTTTATGAACATAAGATTTTTCTGTATACTTAGCTATCATACACAAAGATAGAAAGATAGAAGATCTTTCAAACTTCACTATCTAAGAGGTTGAGAAGTGTAATATTTCAATTCAATATAATGTTGCCCCAAATTACATTAGGAGTATAAAACTGAGAAAGAAAACTATGTGAATGTAGATAGAAGCGTCACTTCTACATTTTAAAGAATGTCTTGAAAAACAATAGGCATATAAACAGTGTTTTGATATAGGGGAATGAAACTCCCAACCTGAAAGAAACCTGAGCTGAGTTTATGTTCCCTAAAGCTAAAGAAGGATTTTTAGGAACAAAGGAAGTTAAGAGCAGAATTTATTTACTAGGGGGAAAAATAAAAGCTACTGCCGGGGCCGGGGAGATGGCTCGGTAGGATAAGCGCTTGGCTGGCAAATGCAAGAATCTGAGTTCAATCCCTGGTTCTGCAAAAAAAAAAAAAAAAAAAAAAAAAGCTACTGCCTAAGAGAGGGACAGAAGTGGACCCCACTGGGTTCCTAAGGACCCTGCCTTTTCTAGGGATTTTATAGAGCAAAACCATGAGGTGAGGCGAGTCTAAGGTAAAAAAACAATGGAACTCACAAGACAGGCATGAAGTGGGAAAACTATAGTTGACCAATGAGATTAGAAGTATAATTGCTCAGGTAAAAATTGATTGAATTAGGGGTCAAGAGATAGCTTAGGGGGCCAGGGAGATGGCTCAGTAGAACAAGCGCTTGCCTGGCAAGTGCAAAGGCCTGAGTTCAATCCACGGTTCAGCAAAAAAAAAAAAAAAAAAGAGAGAGAGATAGCTTAGTTGCCTAAGTGCCTCTTGGCAAGCACAAGGTGCTGAGTTCGATCCCCAGTACCGCATTAAAAAAAAAAAAATTGATTGAATTGGGAAATAATGGGGAAGCAAGTGGACATGAATACAGAAGAGGAGCTCTTCCTGTAGGCACTTGGGTTAGTAACTCTTCCTGGATTTTTCAAGGTGATTGATTCCTATTTAGAATATCAATCCCTGAGGTGTCTCCCTAGGGAAATAAGTGGCAGCATTTGACAGAGGTGCCTGTCTCCCACAGTTGCAAGGTATTTTGTTTTCCATCTTATATACTTCCAGGGCCATGCCAATCTGATTGCCTATCATATTTTTATCTAACTCAGCTGCCAATAGCAATTTTTAAATTGAAGATAGCTACTAAGAAATTTTTTTCCAGGAAATTTCTAAACTCTCAGATTTTTAGTTTTTTAATGTTCAAGCTTTCTATACAGTATTCTATGTGACATTATGTAATATATCTGAATAATACTGACAGATGTATCATGTGCAAAATAACCTCTAATTTTAACTTTCAAGTATTTTTAAGACTTGCACATATTAATATTCTTAAAATTTTCTTTTAAGATTTAAAAAAATGTAAAATATGTTCCTAGCTCTTGTTATGTCAAATTGTGAAGTGCTAGAGGACAAGAGCCACATCTATATGCTTTTCTTCTATCCCTTAAAATACCTAGCAAAGTGCCTGGCACATTTTAAATTTTCATAAGTACTTACTGGATGAAAATATCTGGCAAGTTTAACTACTTCTGAAAAGTGTGGCAGAACATTATCTACTTCTTAAAAGTATGGCTCGAATAATGAAATACAAACCCAAAGGCAGTAGGTTTTCCATTTGATGAAAGCAAAGAGATAAGCACAACCAGGAGACAGAAAAGTGGAGAGAGGGTTATTACTTGCTGCAAGTAAGGAGAACTAGAGATCATTCCCAAAGCAGTGTCTCTACCTGCAGAAAGAAAGCCAAGGGCTTTTATTGCAAAAATCTATACATATTCACAAAAGAAAGATTTGTCATTACTTGTAGACATATTCTTGAGCATGCTTAGTTCAAGGTCATACATAACTGGTGTTTATAAAATAAAGGCACAGGGAATAACTCTGGGTGGAGAACTCAGTATTATAAAATGCAGTTTCCTCTAGGTCACCTAAAAATAGTGACGCAGTGGGAATCAGTGATTTTGGCTGGCTCCTTGTAATTTTCTGCAGTGACCTTATCTGAAACAAACAACAACAAAACTTTGTAGAATAACTAAAAGTTTCAAGAGCTGTAGCTTTTCCCTCTGAGGAGCACGGGGAATGTGCTGGCGAGTGCTGTGCCTGTCTACTAGCTGCCTAGAGGACACAGAGAGATGCTTTTTCCATTACTAAGAATATATTCTTTGAGGTAAGAGTGAATATATCAAAAATCAGATTTAATTCGTATTAAAATTTTAAATAATTCATGGAAACATTTTGTTCTTTCTCATAAGGAGAAAGAAAAAGAGGAAGAAAGAGATAGTAAAAAAGAGAAAACCAAAAAGAGTGAGAAGTAAAAAGAAAACAGAGAGAGAGAGAGAGAGAGAGAGAGAGAGAGAGAGAGAGAGGAGAAAAGAAAAGGAAAGAAAAAGAGAAAAGAAAAGAAATACATTCCTTTATTTGGTCACTTACCATGGTTTCTTATTATTTTGCCCTACTTTTACCGGAGAGAGGAGGCATTACCCAAGAGGTAATTGGTTCTAGGTAGCGCTCCAGAATCCAGGTCAGTTAATGTATGGAACCAAAGGAGCAGATGAGTGCCGGCTTTTAAGTGGGCAAAGCAGCCACATCAAGTTGCTCACCAGGGCACCCGCTCAGAGGGGCTCCCTTGCGTACGACCTCCTTATGGAGCATGAGCAGCTCCTGCAGGCCGTTCAACTTGAATAGTGTGGAGCTGAGTCAAAGAGACATTTAAAACATTGTGCAGGAACATTTCAAAGCAGTTTAAATTTCAATCCCAATATTTCCTTTTATTTTTAGATGTAATTTAAAACTCAAAGTAGGTAAAATTCAAAGAGGAGGTATGGGCTATGTGGAACTTGCTTTTCTATGAACAATCAGCCCCTTTTATCTCATTAAATTAATTTGTATAGTTTAAATAATAGAAATATGAAATCAAGTTCTTTTGGAACATTTATCTTTGGTATGCCAATGGTAGAAATTATTTAGAAATTTCAAACTCTGCAAAGAATAAACATTTCAAATTCCGTAAATACAATTTGGAAGTGTTGACTTGTACTGTGCATCTCACATTTAATTTTTCCAATTCTAATTAATTTTAGTTTTATTGGGAGGCCCAACCAAAAGTGATATTTAAATGTATTTTCCAGCCAATTTCAATGATATGGCATTATTACTTTCAAGTCAACAAATACATTCCACCCCTTTAACCACAGACGAGTTTGCAACATTCTGTCATGGAAGCTAAAGTGAGGATCTTTTCTAAATGAGATTAAAATACAGTGATTGATTAGGAAAATAACAAAAATACCGTGACATACTGGCTACTTTAGTGACCTGGCTGAAATGCAGATGTATGCTGGTGACAGTTAAGAACAATGAGCTGAGGGAGAGGGAAAATGATATTGCAGACCATTTTTAATTTTTCCCATTTTGTTATTTTCTTTAACATAACCTCTGCTGACACTCCGACCTATTTTCTCTTAGATTCTTTATTTTTCTCTTCTGAAACAACAACTACCTCTTGCTAATCTGTCTACATAGGCAAAGTGTGTCACGCAGTTACATAATGAGATTCGCTTGGCAGTATATCTAGATCGTACACTTCTTTCCTAATGAGTACTGATTTTGTTTTATGCTTATGCTTTTTAAGAATACTCTCAATAATAATACTGATGGCATTACTGTGGGATAATTTCATATCCATTTCTCTAATAGACTGTGATTGAAGTGTAAGCATGATATGTTATTTTTCCCTGAGTAAATTAGGCTTCTTGCATTGTATACAATGATTAGTGGTAGACTTTTAGTACATCTCACTGAATGAAGACAGTATTTTAAAATGTACCCAGTGTTTTTAAAGTTTGTTGAGAATAGGAGAAAAAAATCCCAAGCTAGTTCCATAAAAGTAGCTTTATTTTATAAAGAGGATTAGAAAAAAAATAGTCTCAGTAGCAAAATAGAACCTGTAGGGTGTTAGTAAATGCTTAATAATTTTAGCACACTGCAAAGACAATGGATCAATTCACAGCATTTGAGAATTTCTGTGGTATCACTGCCCTACTCTCACCTGCATTTCAAGTTAGAGTTACCTTGCGTAGAGAAAGAGGCAAGCAGAAACTCTCTCTTGTGAACTGCTGTAGGCAAGCCTCACAGCGAGCGCATGGAGAACTGGAAGCTATTGCTGTTTTAGTGTCCCACGCTGGGTCTTGTGGTCACATCTCCATCAGCCACCACTGTCTCCTGCCATGTTCCTGATTCACCCTAACATGTTATATCTTCTTTTCACTGATACCTGTATGCTTTTCAGCCACAAAATATGGATTTGTCTAATCTTGCACATATGTTAAAGAGGGTTGATATTCATACTCATTAAAATAGTTTTTTACTGATGTGGCAAGTTGCTATTGCCAATAAATGCGAAAGTTAGAGCTCTCATTCATCTTTTTTCCTTATCTGTTGCCTGGCTCAGCCTTGGAGCCAAGCCTTCCTGCCAGCCTCCCCACCACTGAGCTGGGTTGGGTATGATAGGTCAGTTGATGTAATTACACAGAGCTGCTGAAGAAACTGCTTGGACACAGCTGTGACGATGGCAGGTTCTCAGCTGCTCTGCTGTTCATCTGTAGCTTGTCTGTGAGAGAGGAGAGTGGGATAAACTGCACACTGCTCAGTTGATCTAGAGTGCAGAACCCAACACTAGTGTGCTGAACATTTCTGTGCTAGTGCACAGAAAAATGCAGAAACATATGTGGGTATAATCGTATGTAGGATAATTGTAATTGGCCCGTAAACTTGATCTCAAAGTCATAAATTGAAATTGCTTTTTACTAAATAAACTCTTTATAAACCACTTTTAAGTTCAGCAGAAAACCTAAATACCTAGATGTCTAAAACAACTTATAGTTAAATGATGAAATGTACAGCTACATTGAACTTGTTAAATACTAAGGCTTTCTAAATGCACATATGTGTATGAATGATGTGTATATGTGTACATCAGTATGTCAGTATCAGTATAGGTTTTGGAATAGAAAACAAGTACTTAAACACAAAATGATTTCTGTTATGCTGTCTTCCTTTCTTACTAAAAGTGTATCATATGTGTATTCATTTAAAAAAAAAACACACTGATAAATTCCAAGGCAGATTTAAAGGTCTGCAAAATTTGCAGACTTAGAGAAAGCTACATCTGGGGGTGTCAGGGAGGAAAAGGAAGGAAGGGAAAGAAAAACTTGGGAAAAGGGATGAAATGAAAACACAGCTTTGTGAATAGGGAGGGTGGGAGCTTTGAAAGGAGGGATGGGAATAGGGAAAAAAGAGCAGTCAAGACACATCATGTACAAGTGTAAACTCCATATAATGAATGTGATCGTCATATATACCTAAATTGTACCAATAAGTAAATAAATATGATTTTGAAAAGAATTATACCCAACTTTGAGCATCAGTGGACTAAATGTATCAATTAAAAGATAAACAATATCAGAGTAGATTAAAAAAAGAAAGAAAAACAGGACTGAACAATTTTGTATCTTAAAAACATGAAAGAGGGCCATAGAGGTAGCTCAGTGGTCTAAGTACCTGCTTGGCAAGCACAGTAACCTGGGTTCAGTCCCCTGTACTGCATGCCCAGCAGCCCTGCACACACTGGGCTGGCCACCGAAACTGGGCATGGTGACACACACCTATAATCCCAGGGCTGGGGAGGCTGAGACGGGGGGATAACTACAAGTCTGAGCTGCATAGTGGGGCCATGTACCAAATTAAAACAAAAACCAAACAAACGAAAAAAGGAATACATACTATGGCTTTTGAGTTACATAAAATACATTGTAAAACTGAAGATGCTCTTTAAATCACAGTGTTTTTGGTGTTGGGAGTCATTACAGATATGTAAATATTTCACCAGAGCCTTTATAATGGATTTCATAAGTGGTTATTTAGTTATATTCCCATTTTTGGGACAGAATACTTAATACCCACCACTTAAAAGAGGGGCGCATTATTTGGCTCCCAGTTTCCAGGGGCCCAGGCTGTGATGGCCTGGCTCCAGGGCAGAAACAGCAGGGTGGATGTCACTGTGGAAGAGAGATGCCCAACTCCTGGTGGCCAGAAACCAGAGAGTGATAAGGGAGGAGCCTGGGAAAGAATCGTGCCCTTCTGGGTCACATCCCCAGGGGTTCCTCCTCGCAGCACCTTCAGTTGTCACCTTATCACTGATGTGTCCACTGAGGACAACTACAGCCCAATCAACACAGAAATGCCACCTCTGAAAACATAAGAATTTGGAGACATTTTTTAGATCCAAATGATAATGGGAGTTAATTTAGTATTAGAAAAACAAACCATATTAAAATAGTCTTATAATCAATAATTTTGGTCTATTTAGAATACAGTGTACAGAATATATAACAGATAAATGAGTAAATGGAGTTAAAATATCATTTTGGAGAAAATATAGCTATAATTTCAATCACTAAGTTATATTTAACATATGGCCAAGTTAGGATATTATGTTCATTTATAGTGGAAGTGTTTATTATACCTAATTTTATTCTTTTTGATGTTTGATTAATGATTCTATAAGGTCCTATTACAAATGTCTAGTGGCAACATATGTGAACTCATTTCTATTTTCCTGTTATAAAAAATCTTCAATGTACTTTAATAATTTGAGTTCACCATTTTTAATCTTTTATGATACTAAACGTTTGTATTTGAAGAACAAGGACGGAAAACTCATAATCCTATTTTTAATTTTTTTAAGATACCATTGAAAAAGCATTTAGTCTAAGACATCGTTAACTAGAAGAAATTAAAATTTTTCATTTATGATAATATTTAAATAGAACTTCTTAACTACTAAAGAACCAAATTGCCTCATGATTAAACATGTGCATTTTGGAAATAGATTTTAAGGCCAGGAAGGTAACTCAGTGGCACAAGTAACTGCCTGGCCAGCACAAGGTCCTGAGTTTAATCCTTGATACCAAAAAAACAAACAAACAAACAAAAAAATGTGGAAATAGATTTGAGTTGAACCTATCTCTTTTCTTGTAGTAGGCATTTTAAATTTGTTTATAAGTAAGTTCACCTAGGAATAAATTCTATGCTGAGTTTATAAGTGAGAAATGATATCTGTTCTCATTAAACCTCTGATTTTTTGGTGAATACAAACAGTAAACAAGTATATATTTACAATGTGGCAATGACAAACTGTAGGAGTGAAGAAAGTGAAGAGTCCTGAGAAAAGTGTTGTTCAATCTGACATTAGAAGAAAATTAAAAATTAGATGAGTAAATTAGAGTATATGAAATGGCAACACTATTATATACTTTTTGGGCTTTATGAAATGGAAGTAACCAATAGGAATTCTATTACAGAAGGAGGGTCAAATGGTAGACACTGAATAAGTGATCAAATGCTGTTTTTTTGTTTTTTTTTTTTTTTTTACTGTATACAGTTAGATTTCTACCCACAAATGTATGTGATACTTTATGGTTTCATTTGGGATAGCAGTTTGCTAAATGTGCATTAAGTACTTGTTTCATATGTTACTGTGTGTCTGCAAAAATAATATGAAATTAGTGATACCAGAAGTCATATCTTTTTTTTTTTTCTTTCTGTGTTTTAGGGAAGGGTTACAGGGTGTTCAGGGTCTCACTACTAGGTCCAACTCCTAGTGATCACCTGTTTAAAGCCTCCCAAGTGCTGAGATTACAGGTGCATGCCACCATGCCCAAGCTCATTTGCTGTCTCAGAGCACCCCAGGGGCTTGACCGAGGCCAGCACAGCAGCCCCTGGGATCAAACCCCGAGCCCCTGTGCCTTCTTGCAGCCACTTTAATCTGCTAAGCTATTTGGCCGGCCCCAGAAGTCCTACCTTCTTCAAATTTTAGTTGAAACTATCTCTTTCCTTGTTGTATGCATTTTATATTTATTTCTCTTTACCTTATCACACAACTTTAAATTTAGTAAGTGTTCTATAAATATTCTTTAACACATAAATTTATGAATGAATGGTAAAGTACAGGTCAAACATCATTAGAGAGGTGAATCTTTGTGACTAGATACAATATACTATTCACCTAATAATGATGCCATTGTTGTCCTGTTGCTTTAAGTTGGCTGGCCTCCAGTGTGTGAAGTGAATGTGTAGTTTCGACTTTATTACCAAAACATCCAGATGTGACTGTCTTCTAAAAGTCATGATAAAAATAATATTATTGGACCAATTTAGTCTATTAAATCTGATGAGGATGTTCTAATTATTTATTATTTATTTTTTCATAATTTTATTGATAAACAGATAGCAATGAGACAGTTTCAAATCTAATCGCGAGGACAGTTTCATTAACTAACACACTGCATACATTCTTCTTAGTGGTTAATTGCTGTACAAGATGTGGACTTGAGATCCTATTTACAAACACCATTAGAACAAATCATTCTATTCATTAACACAATGTAACATATATATCTATCCCATCCACTTTGCATACACAGATACAAAATGGACATTCATCTGTATCCCCTTTTTTTCTAAGTTCCGTTATTTGAATATTATAGGTGTGTAAACTCAGCAAAATATTCTAAAAGAGTCCAGAGGCCATAATAGCATTGGGTCTTCTGTTTAACTGGCAATGTCAGAAATTATTGACCTGAGTCCTTCACAGCTCAACATAACATCATGGCTTTACTTCCTATATTTCGTCTTCATACTTTTCTACTGGATGGTTAAGACCAAAGTAAAGCAGGACCTATGCAACAAGAGTTGTAGCTTTT
>NW_004524794.1:2535041-2561944 GCF_000260255.1 Octodon degus
TGCAGCTCTACAAAGTTAGGAGTTATCCAGCTGTGTCTGGCTTGGTTCTGGCTGCTGTGCACAGCTCCTTCCTGCTGCTGTCCTTGAGGGTGAACCTGTTGTGCCCCTGTGGCAATATGTTCTGCTCCTGGACCAGCTGGGTGGAACTATCCTCTATACTCTCTGCAGGGATTGCAGCTGCAGGATTACACCCCAGGCGTGTATGCCAGGCCTGAGCTGTGCCTGGAGGGGGCAAGGAGAAGTAGGGGGAAGAGGAAGCTCTCCATCACACTCACAGGACCTGGGCTAAGACTGGGTCTGGGGGTTCCAGGCGTGGCAGAAATTCCTACTGGGCGGGAGGGGTGGGGGAGGTGCTGCAGAGTGGTGGGGGGCGTCCCAAGGGGGGGGGAGAGGGTCCGGCCCATCCTGCGCCTGGACTGGGATTGGTCCCGCTGGCGCAGGGTAGTAGGAAGTTCTCCCACACGGGGACCTGGACTAATACTTGTTCTGGGGGAACCCGGAATGCGGCAGCAATTCCTCAGGATGTTCTAATTTTATGTCTATAAACAGAATCTCAAATTGGGATTGAGTTAAAGAATCTGGGGGCAGGTTGGAGATATAGCTCAGAAGAATAAGCGCTTGCCTGGCAAGTGCAGGGGTCTGAGTTCAATCCCTGATTCTGCCAAAAAAAAAAAAAAAAAAAAAATCTGATGTGCAGATAATCTAAAGCCGTTGTCTTGTCCTTGTACATGTTTTAAATATCCGATTTTAAACATAGAATCACTGACTTTTTTCCTGATTCTGTGTTAGAATAACATGTTATAGAAAAAATGAATTTGAGACAGTTGTAAATAGTAAAAGCGAGATGCAGTGGCTCACACCAAGGCAGAATGCTCCATGCTTAGCTCATTTCTGCAGTTATTTCTCGGGGAAGCTAGCCGATGGAATGGTATAATCACGGAAGGGCCACTGTGATCAGCTAGTTGTTCTAAGAGATTAAGAGAGAGGAAACATAAAGAAAGTAACCTCAGAAACTATGTAAAGTACTTACTGCTTTAAGTAGTATACTACTTTACTTGCATGAAAAATTTATCTGTGGTCTGCCTCCACTGGAATCATTGTCCTTGCTCATAGTAGATGGCCACCTCTCTACCCTTTCTAGAAAAATTTCTTGTATATCTGTTATAGTCAGCAACAGTTATTAATTGTAAATTAAATATTTGAGGGTCCAGGGATATATCTCGGCAGCATAAGTGCCTGCCTGGCAAGCTCAAGGTCCGAACTTTGATCCCTGATAATGAAAAAAAAAAAAAAAATTAAAACTTTATTATGTGGCTCAACTCTCTGAAATCTTTGTTTATAATAATAACACAATGTTAAATGCCCCACATCTTTTCTTGCTATTTCAGTATCTGAACGAATCTTTTTGTTTCTGACATGCATGCTCTGTGCATGTGTGCATGCGTGTGTTTGTGCGTGTGTGTGTGTGTGTGTGTGTGTGTGTGTGTGAAATTAAAGATTGTAATAGGATAGTTGTCTCAACTTATATATTCCAGTCCTAAATGTAATACCATCTGTGATTTTTAAGAAAGAATAAGAAAGAGAATAAAGTTCGAGTTTAAGCCATCACGTTTATGCCTAGAAAATAATTAAATTTTTATTAAACAGTAAATAAAACTAAAAGAACAATAACTACTTAACTGTTTGATTTATTTCATTTGATATTATGGTCTCCAGGTATATCCATTTTTGTATAAATGACAAATTTATTCTTCTTTGTAATAGCATAGCATGCCATCCTGTATAACTAAACTGTTGAAGGATACATGGGCTACGTCCAAGATTTGCCTATTAAGAATTATCTACTATGAATATAGAGATACACATACCATTATGATATGATATCTTTAACACTTTGGGGCAGATAGTTAGCTATCTACAAGAGGAAAAGCTGGATTAAATGTAATTTCTATGTTTAGTTGTTTGAGGAATCTTTGTACTGATTTCCATAATGGTTATAGAAGTTTACATTTTCACCAACAATCTAGACATATTTTTTTCCTATAGTCTTGCCAGTGTTAGTTAATATTTGATGTCTTGATGATAGTTATTCTTTGTGGAGCAACATAGAATATAGTAAGTGCTTTCATTTGTGTTTTTCAAATGGCCTGAGATATTGAACATTTTTGCATGTGTTTATTGGCCATTCGTATAATTTCTTAGAAGCTTATGTTCATCTAAGTTGCTCATTGTTTTGGGATATTTCACTTTGGGGATGTCTAATTTATTTCAAGTTCTTTATAGAAATTAGTCCTCTGCCTGAGGAGTTGCTGGAAAGCATTTATTTTCCCATTTTGTAGATTGTCTCTTTACTTTATTGGTTATTTCTTTTCCTTTTTAATGTGTTAAAATCTCAACTATTGATTTGTCATGTTTTTTTTTTTTTTATGCAGTTGGGGCTCTGTTTAGAAAGTTTCTTTGCTTATGTGTTCAAGAATTTTACCTATTTTACTTTCTAGCAGATTCAGTTTTATCATATGACATCCAATTATTTGATGTATTTTAACTTTATCTTGCTACATGATGGAAAATATGGGCTGGATATAGTCTTCTACATGTCAATAACCATTTTTCCCAGCATTATTTGTTAAAGAGGCTATCTTTAAATATATAATATACTTACCTAATATATAATATATATACATATATGTTTTTTGAATATGGATAGCTTTGTTTCTGTACCATTCATTCTGTTCCATTGAGCAACATATCTATTTTATGCCAGTAACATTCTGTTTTTATCAGTATAACTTCTCAGTATATTTTAAAATCTGGTAATGTGATTCCTTCTACTGGTCTTTTTACCCAGGATTGCTTTCACTACTCTCATTCCACATAAATTTGTGGATTATTTTCTCAAATATTAGTAGTAATGCTGCTGGCACAGTTTTAAGTTTTATTAAATCTACTTTCAGTTTTGGTAGTATGGTCATTATGATAATATTGGTTCATCCTATCCAGTAGGGATATTTTGCCATTTTTGGAAAATACCTTTGATCTTTTTCATTTGTTTGAATAATATAACTTTGTTATACAGTGTATTTACTTCTTCAAATAGGTTAATTCCTAGATATCTAAGTTTTTTGCTAAGCTATTGTGAATATTTTTTTATTTCATCTTTGATGTGTTCATTATTGGTACAGAGGAATACAATTTATGTTGAGTTTTATATTACTAAAACTGTTGTTAAATGTAGGCATCCTTTTCTTGCTTTTCTATGTGAAGCATCATGTTGTCTACAAATAAAGTTTCATAATTCCTTTTCTCTTTGTATCTTTTTTATTGTTTCTCTTGCTAATTTTCTGGCCAAATTTGCAAGTACAAAATTGAATAAGGGTGGTGACCGTGTACTTTCTTTTCTTATTCCTGACAATAAAGGAAAATATTTCATTTTTTTTCTATTTGATATGATGTTGGATGTCAGTTTGTCATAAATGGCCTTTGTCAGATTCAGATAATGTCCTTCATTTATTTATATTATGAATATCAGAGTATATCATGAGTGGGGCTTGGGATTTTATCAAAATTTTTCAGTATCAAGATTACAATGTGAGGGGCTGGCCAAATAGCTCAGCAGATTAAATCACCTACAAGCAGGCACAGGGCCCAGGTGTTCAATCCCAGGTCCTGCTGTGCCAGCTCTGTCCCTGGGGGTACACTGAGAAGGCAATTGAGACTGTGCATGGTGCCATGCGCCTGTAATCCCAGCTTTTGGGAGGTTGTAAATAGGCGGATCACTACAAGTCTGATCTAGTAGTGAGATCCTGAACATCCTGTAAACCCGTTCCTAAAATACAAAAAGAAAAGATAACAGTATGAATTTGTTATGATATAGTCATTGATTTTCATATAGTTGGACCATTATTGCATTCCTGGATTGGAGACTACATGTTTATAATATTTAATCTTTGTAATGCTTTATTGCCTTCCATTGGGCAGCATCTTGTTTTCTTTTAGGGCTTGAAACACTTCACACAAATCTCTTGATTTTTAATCTTTGTGTTGAGAAGTCTTCTGTAATTTTAATGAGTTTACCTTTATAAGTGATTTGTTTCATTTCTCTAACAACTTTTAAAATTCCCTTAGTGTTAGATTTCTGGGATTTTGACTATGGCTTGTTGGACTGGCTTTTTCTGATTGGCCTAGTTGGGATTTTTTTGTATTATTTAACTGTACGTTAAATTCATCCTGTGTACTTGGAAAGTTTTGTGCTATAAATTTTACAAGTTGATTTTTTTTTGCCAGTTTTACAGTCTTCTGATGTTTGTGTAATTCCTGTTATTCGGAGATTAGTCTTCTTTGATTCATGTAACATCTGCTGGTTTAGTTTCCACTGTTCTCTCTTTTTAAAGGTATCTCTTAGTATATGGTCATTTGTATCAGTCAAATATCCTAGTACCAAAACATGTTCCTCACCTTAGTAACTTCTGTTACCTGTACATTCAATAGAATCTTTTATCTTTTGGACTTTTTTTCCTGGCACCATTTCAAAGACTAATTCTTTGTCGTACTGAACACACTTGTTTTCTGTCTTTTTTTTTAAAAAAAAAACTTAACCTGCTTTGTTAATGTCTTTTTTTAAGCTTAAGTTCATTTTGCCTGTACAGACAGTGATTCGTTTATCCATTTTATCTATTATTTCCCCTCTTATCATTTTGTATAATTAACTGTTTTGCTTTCGATTTCGTCTTCTATGACTGATAGATTATCTTTTAGGAAGTTGGAAGTTTGATAGGTGTCTCAATTACTCTTCTCTCCTTTCAAGGATGAATGACTGACACCCAAAATGAAGGAAGGAAAGGTTTATTTATCTCATAGTCAATGAAGGTTTCAGTCCATACACAACTGGCTCCAAGGCAGAGTGGCACAGGGCAGAGAGCAGCCTTTCATGGCTGAGGCAAAGAGCAGAGAGCAAAAGGGAGTGACAGCAGCTCAGGGAGCTAGCTAGCCTCTCTCCTCCTTACATTGTAATGCAAATTACCTGCTTCAGGGAAAGTGCAGCATCCACACCCACAATAATTAGTCAGAAACTGCAGAGGCTGCCCCATGACTGCAAGAGAATTTGGGGAGACAACTAGACACAAACCATAACAATAGGCATCTTGTTGCCTAGTCTTCTTGTTTCCATTGTTTGCTTTGTGTTTATACACAGGTTTGTGGGGCAGTTATATAAAACCACTTTGTTGCTAGTATGGAGATAGTTGTAGTCAGTGTCCACTTTCCACTGTTGTACTCTCAGTGGCTAACTATAGGCCTTCTCCTTTGTCCCAGAATCTTCTCACTTCCATTAATTTTGAGTGGGGAAGGTGTAGTATAATTGGCCCAGCTCCTAGTCCTCCAGAAGTGAACTGCAGTGTGGTTGATGACAGAGACAGACCAGATGTTGCATTTAGTAAAAACCAATTAATAGCAATAACTATGGCACCCTGACATCACAAGAAAACCAGCCATAATATTAGAGTCAAACCCAAATGGATATTGACATGCCAGAAGAACCAGTGAGAGCCGTGACTGTAACACCTTAGCAATAGGAAAGAGATCTCTAGTACAGACTCAAAGACAAACCAAGTATTGGCACAGTAAGGCTCTATTAAATACAACTCTACCATCATTAACAGTGCAAAATAATTCAACATTAATAATATGGTTAAGTAAATTATTTAAAGATTGTTAAAGGTTTAGAATAATACCAGTAAAGGTTATAGGAATGTGGAAGAGGAAAGTGAAATTTGAAAAATAAAGAAAAGATGGGATGGAGGAGCGAAAGTGGCGTGAAGGATTGTTTTAAGTGATAAATGAAAATAAATAGAATTTGATAACAGGTCCCGAAGAAAAAATGAAAAATCAAAAGACAAATGAAAAGAGACAAAAGAAAGAAATAAATAACAAATTTAATTTTAAAAATTAATGAATTAGAAAATGCAATGAGTCCCCTAAACTTCCTCCGTATTTATGAGTAAGTGGTTTCTTTCCCTGGTCAGGAGTAACAGAACGGAACAGACATCTGGGCGGGATAGGAAGTCACCAATAATACCTACTGTTGCCACACCATGTCTTTTTGTGTGAACGCTGCATACTGCCCCAGCCTCCCTGCTGGGTGGAGGGGTCTGCACCATGGCTGTGCAGCAACTTCCAGGTCCTATGCACCTCTGTCCACCTGAAGTTACAGCTTCCTCTGCCTTTATGGCTTGTCTGTCTTTGCATTATTACCCTGTTCTACACTCACCTCTCTAGTCTTCAGATTGTGGCAAACCTGCAAGCCAAAGCATATTCCTGATCGCATGGGCAGAGGGGAGCAGTAGATCACTGAGCTCTTGTCAGGTAGGCAGCAAGGCAAGGGGACGGGCAGTCTGCTGGATCCCATGCAAACACTTCCACACCAAGTCCATTGTGAAATCCACGTGCAACTGGCCTGCCTTCTTAACTCAGAGAGCGGGACCCCAGTGTCCTTCCCAGCCTGAGCCTAAACTTCTCAGAAGTGCTGTGTTTTTCCTGTCCCATGTCCCTAACTATCTCTTCCCCCAGTCACTGGCAGAGAGAGCCCAGTAAAGCTGAAGTGTAAGTGTTCATCATAAACAACCGACCCTTTAGCGTGGTGGCTCCTGATTGAACTCTCTGAAGTGTAGTACTTGTCGTGCTGCATTTTCTTCTGGCTATCACCATCTATTCAGAGGGAGTAACTTTCAGAGTACCCCCCTCGGCTGTTTTTGAAGTGTACATTACCTGTACACTTTTCTTGGGGCTGACGCTGCCAGCCTGCTATGTTGTTTCTCACTGGAGTTTATGACACTCCCGAGGCTTATGCTGTGTTAACAAAAATGGATCCCCTTCTCTTAGAGCCAGGACTAGCTTTTCAGGGTCTGGGGAACCAGCTCAGTGGCATAAGTGCCTGCTTGGCAAGCACAGGGGCCTGGGTCTGATCCTCAGTAAAAGCCAACAGAACTATTTGTTCTTTTTACTTTGTTCTGCTTAGTTCCTCTCTTTTCTCTGTGGGTTCTAGTTTTCCTGTCATCTGCCTCCCAATTTTTGAAGATATCTTTCTTGTTTTCTTCACTAAACTGTTTTCTAGGATTTTGATTCTACGTTCCATAGAGGCTGTGTTGTGCTGCTGGTCTTTGCTCTGTCATTTTTGATTTCCCTAATTGAAGAAATTTAATTCTGAAAATTCACCTCTCAGTCATTTGTGCCTGTTCCTCAGAGTTTTTATTTTTAAGTCTTTTAGATTAGATAAATACTGTAACCATTGGCGATTCCCTTCTAGAGAAGGTAATCAGTTTGTACAGTACGTCCACCATTCAGGTGTCATGACTCTGATAGTTTCATGACATACTTAAGGTGCCTTTAGAGAGGCTTGAAACTCCTCTGCCTGGGTCTTACTTTCAGATCAAGCGTGACTGAGGTGTTCTTTCGCAATTCAGACTTTCCACTTCCCTGGTGGTGCCAGGACCAAGAACTAAGGTTTCCTTTTCCATGAAACCAGTGCATCCTGTCTACTCTAGAGTTCCCCTCCTGTTCCAGCCACTTTTTCAGTGTGTTTTTTCTTACTTTCTAACATTCTCAGAATTATTTTTTCATCATAACTGAAATTTTTTTTAGTTGTAAGATTTTATAGAAAGCATCTGTTTTCACAGTTGTTATTTAAATTGAAACTAATTCCTTTCTTGAGATGAAAAGAAGTTAATAGATGTGTTGTCTCGAGGTCATATTCAGCTATCATGTGCTTTGACTATTGCTTCATTATTTTTCAGAGCATCCCTACACTTCTAGAGGTTACATGAGGTCAGCTCTCTGAAGTACATTGTAAATCAATGCGGATGAGCTTCACTTAGTACCTAATTAGTAAGTAACAAGATGAAGAGCATTCCAAGAGATGATACTGCCAAAGAGGGAATGTATCTTTTTTGTTTATTTCTTTCCTTTTATAGAGTTAACTTTAACCAATAAAGTATATGCAGAAGTATAATCTAAGTAGCTGTTCTTCTGTGTTATGGTTTCTGTCTAGTTGTTCCCTGAAAGCCTCATGAAGTCATGGGGCAGACTTCTGGAGTTTGTGATTAATTTATGATCCACTGGGATTATGGGTATGAGTGTTGCTGGGATTATGGGAGTGAGTGCTACAACTAGCTTGCCCTGATGGCTTGAATGAAACTTAAGGGAGACAGACTTGCTCTCTGTCGCCATTGTCACTGTTATTCTTCCCTTTTGCTCTTACTGTTCTGCTGCCATGAACTGCTGCCCTCTGCCATGTGCTGCTCTGCCTTGGAGCTAGCTGAGTATGGACTGAAACTTCCACTGACTGTGAGCTTAATGAACCTTTCCTTCCTTCATTTTGAATGTCAGGTATTAGTCCCAGCAACGAGAGAAGAGTGACTGAGAAAATCTGCAACAGAGAAAATGCAAGAAGTGGCCTTTAAATATTAATATCCTCATCACTAAAGATACATTTAAGAAAAATCCTAATTATAAGGATTAATTTTTCTTAGTTGTCCAATGTGTACAGGAGAAGAAATTATTATCTGTAAGTTGTGGTTCCTGAAGGCTCCATGGAGTACAGTACTAAGTATAATTTGGCACACTCACCTTCAGGGCTGTAATTCTTATGTCTTGCTACTGGGAAGCTCTGATTTAATTTCATGAGAAACAAATTTGTTGATTATTGTGATAATTTTTAATTGATACTTCTATGGCTTGTATCTAGATGTTACCCCAAAGACTTATGCACTCAGGTGGGAGTTTTTCCGAGTTGGATGGATCTAGGGCATGTGATCCTGGGATTATGGGTGTGATGCCTAAATGGGGTTAGCATGGTTCTAGGTATGGATAGTGGAAGCCCCACTCTGAATGTGTGTAACACCAATCAGGCTTCTAGCCTGGATGGAATGTAGAGGGACAGAAAGATGGCAGGTTGGCTGCTGCTGCTTGCTGCCTTCTTTATGACCTAGCATGGACTGTTCATCTTCTGCGATGCCCCCTGTGCCCTGCCACAGAGCCTTGGAGCCAGCAGACTTAGAGCTGAAACCTCTCCAAGCTGTAAGCTGAAACAAACCTTTCCTCCTTCAGCTCCATCAGGTATATTTTCTCAGCAATGAGAAAATTAACTAAGACAGGTATGATAAATATTAATTAATATTTATTAATTTGTGAATAGTAGTTAGTCAAATCCAAGCAACTAACTGGATTTGATCCATTTATAGACATTTTGGTTAATTTTATCATTAAAAAGACCAATAAATGGGCTAGTGAGAGAGCTCAGGGAACTAAAGCACCTGCTTAGGCAGAGTGCAACAGCAGGCATTTGATCCCTGCAGTGCTGTGCCAGCCCTGCCCCCGGGGCATGCTGGCAATTGAGACTTGGTGTGGTGACGCAGAGACTGGGCATGGTTTCACAGGACTGTAATCCCAGCACTTGGGAAGCTGAAAGCAAGAGGATCACTAAGTGTCTGATCTACATAGTGAGACCCTGTAGACCCCGTACTAAATACATAAAAAAAGAAAGAAATGAAGAAGCATTCATTTAACTTATATCAAGTTTTGAACAGTTTATTTTTCTCAACTGTAGAATTAGTTGAATGTGTTTAACATGATTCTCTCTTTTTTTTTTTTTTGGTGGAACTGGGGTAACATGACTTGTAACTGGAAGAACAATTTCATGCTTTTCATGTTGTGTTACTTACAAATACTTTAATGATGACATTATACTCTTAAGTAATGTGCATGGTT
The DNA here is from genome assembly GCF_000260255.1 of Octodon degus. Taxonomy (NCBI): domain Eukaryota; kingdom Metazoa; phylum Chordata; class Mammalia; order Rodentia; family Octodontidae; genus Octodon; species Octodon degus. The sequence goes on from NW_004524794.1 coordinate 2,544,801, forward strand.
TGCTACATAATGAAACTGAGCAATTATTTTCTTAATTAATAAACTTTTTCTTCATAGACTGTCACTGTTCTCATTCACCTTTGGTGGCCAAGGTCATTTCTTTTCTTAAATGGAAACTGAAGAAAACTTCCATGGTAAACTTTGTGTCAACAATAGTGTCTTTAAAATGTCTCTGCCCAGTTTCCTTCCAATCAGGAATAGAGTTCTTCAGAAATAAATAAACTTTCTGTTATGCTCTTAGAGGAGTTTCTGCCTCAAATTTGAAATGATTTACTATTTAACAAGTTGTACAAGGCTTTGGAAAACCAGTTTTTAGGTGAAGTGGCTTTATGCATAGGCCTTGGTTTCCTTAAAGGATTGTGAATCACTGTATGAAATCCTCATGTACTTATTAACACTACACACATATGTAGATTTTAAACAGAGTGAGTGATACATTTAGACTTATCTCAGGGGCATCCTAATTTGAATTTCCATTAAGCATTTGCTTATGCATACCAGATATACAAATATTTGACCCAAGGCTACTTCTAGTACTTTGGGAAAAACATATCTGAAAAAAAAATTAATCTGATCTCTTTATAATTGTTCTGTATTATTTGGGGGAGGATTGGTTTGTACTATTGTTATGCTTTGAGATTCAGAAATTTTTAAGAAAGCAATTCCTTGTTAAGTTTTTATACTCATAAGATTTATTTTTGAAATATTTGCTCTTGGCCAATCACTTATTACACCCAGGATTACAAAGTCAATTACACCATGGTTTCTTATCTCAGAAAATTACAGTTTATAGAAAAATGGGGCAGGGAGAAATATATATGATCATTATGATTAATAGATTAGCAATATGTTTTGTAGATTTTAAGTAAATAAAAAGTAGATTTAGTATTTCTGTGGGTAAAAAGACAGATTTTAAAGAAAGCCCAGTTTTGCTGAAAGGTTGAAACGTTATTCTAGCTGTCCCCCCAGATCCTCATGAAGTTATGGGGCAGCTTCTGGAGTTTGTGGTTGATTCTTGATCCAGCGCTGGGATTATGGGTGTGAGCGCCCTGGGGCAGATACTCTGCATTACAATGTAAAGGGAGGAGAGAGGCGGGCCAGCTGCCCAGGCTGCTCCTCTCCTTTTGCTCTCTGCTCTTTGCCTCTGCCATGAAAGGCTGCCCTCTGCCCTGTGCACTCTGCCTTGGAGCCAGCTGAGTGTGGACTGAAACCTCCACTGACTACGTGCTAAATAAACCTTTCCTTCCTTCATTTTGAGTGTCAGGTATTTTGTCCCAGTAATGAAAACAACGTAACTGAGGCAGTCATATAATATCAAAAAATGATGGATATACTGTTGTAAATAAGATCTTTTTGAGGATAATTTGGAAGTTTATATTTGTTGAGTATGTGACATCTTATGATGGGTAGGTTTTAGGACAGAGTAGATAGGATCAGTGAAGACTTTGACTACAAAAAATGAGTACATATAATTTAATTTTGTTTTTAGGTTTTTTTTTTATTTATTTATGTATCTGATACAGGGTGTCGCTATGCACTTCCAATTTGTAGTGATCCTCCTGTCTCAGCCTCCCCAGTGCTGGGATTACAAGCATTCACCACCATACCTTGTTTCCAGGCTTGCAAGGTTGGGGTTCTGGGATGGGAGGGTATAGGGTACTGACACTCAACTTGGGTCCTTGTGCTTGCCAGGCAGATGCTTAGATCACCAAGCTATCTCCCCAGCCCCATATAATTTTAATAAGCTCACCAAAGCAGAAAGCTTTAGAACATAAATAGTTAGATATTGAGAAACTTGTAGTAATGCACCACAATCTAAGGAAACCAATCAATCTTTCCCTTACCTTAATCAAAAAGCTTCCTTATATTTGATCATAGTAGAAGTCTTTGTAATAGTGCTGGAAATATTGTCCCTTTGTGAAAATAATTAAAAGTTTTATTCATATGTCCCCAGTTGATGTAAGATGTTTATCCTGCAGAAATTTTATTACAGGGGCCAAAGATATAGCTCAGTGGTATAGGCACCTGCCTGGCAGCACAAGGTCATAAGTTTGTTCCCTGGTACTACAAAAAAAAGGCCTGTACACAGTGGACTAAGTGCCTGTTTATGCAAGCACAGGGTCCAGGGCTCAATGCCCAGCACCACATGCTTCGCCATCCCCACCCCCCTCATGCACTGAGCCAGCCCCCAGACCTGGGTGTGGTGGTGCAAGCCTATAATGCAAGTACTGGGGAGACTGAAAATAGGAGGATCACTTGAAAGGAGTCTAAGCTGTAAAGTGAGACCCTGTACCAAATACATAAATTTTTAAAAAAATTACAAGTAAATGATTATGGTTCATATCGTTAAATAACATTAGAAGTAAAGAGTTGTAAAATATTTTAAAATTCACACAGGAAGTAGCTAATCTGTTAATCTGACTACATTAATTACATTTAATAAATATGGAAAAATGATTTTGCAAATCATAAACAAGATGACATGTAAATATATTCTCATGTAAAAATTTAATTTTCTGGACACAAGTAATGGAGAGGTTTAAATTATGTTTTTACAATTCTTCCCCATATCTACCTAGGTGGACAATGACTTGTATTTATTTTTTACCATATATTCTGCCTAAGAGTCTTTGTTTAGAGCTTATTCAATATGTGATGTACACTCTATCGATTAGAAGAATGACTGACATCTATTACCTTAGCTTTCAGTTGCAATGAATTCCTGGCTGATGTGACTGTACTGTTGAGCAAGATGAGGATCACTTATTTGACGATAAAATGATGCTCAGCTATCTCTCGAATGCTCTGGGTATCATTTAAATTTGTCAAAAATGCAGAATGCAGTCCTTCTCTAAAAATCACAACATTTCCCACCAGGATCTTTTATATTGACTCACTAAGACAACTTTTGATAAAAGCTATGACATAACAAACTCCTTTTCCCATCTTTTTTTTTTTGTTTTTATAGTTTTATTAAATTTGTTCTTTAAGTGAAATGCATTGATGAGAATTTAGTAGCAGTACAGCGTTTCATAGCTCTAAAAGTGACAAGTGGATGTATAGAACAATGTTTTCTAACGAAAGGCCCTCATAATCTACCTAGTTTTACTTTGGACTTGGTGGTTCATTGATGTTCTAAGTATTGCTATAGGTTTAACAGCTATTGTATTTTAAAACTCAATGATGACCTTTATTTCTTCCTGGATATCAGTCAAATTCTAATTTACTGATGCTAAAACAAAAGTGATTGTCTTGATTTAGTGAACTCAGCTTCTCAGTGAACATGTTTTTGAAATTTCTATGTAATATCAGATCATTCATATCTAGGATCAATTAGATTGTTGAGTAGAGAACTGAGATTATTGGGATTCTGCTCTTAGCCAGGAGCTGGAATTTTTTATTACAAGAGACTGTGAGCTAGAAGCAACCACCTAAGCTGTCCCTCAATTTCAAATGCACAAAAACTTCAAAAACATTGAACATTTATTTTATGTTACTAAGATTGGAGAAAGGGTACTAACCAACAATAAATATCTAATACAGATCTTGATACTAAATGTGGACTGCTGCATTAGCAGAAGTCTGTCATGTGGCTGCGGGCAATAGATCCTGACAAAAACATTATGGAAGGTGTAATGTACTTGTGGTTCCGAGGTGCTTTAGAGTCTTTCATGAGCCCACACGTCAGAATTTTCAGGAAAAGTTTCTCTCTCTCTCTCTCTCTCTCTCTCTCTCTCTCTCTCTCTTTCTTTTTTTGTTATAAAATGGTATTGGAGGGGCCGGGGAGATGGCTCAGTGGAATAAGTGCTTCCCTGGCAAGCGCAAGGGCCTGAGTTCAATCCCTGGTTCTGCCAAAAAAAAAAAAATGGTATTGGAAACTGGAAGGAAGAGAATCCTTGTTATGTGGCATAATGCTTTACAGATTGTTGATCACAGAAACATGGGGAAGGTAAAATGTGTTCAATTAACAGGATGATTTGCTAAGGAGCTGTGTGAGCAGCGTTGATGCCATCTGTTTTTTTTTTTTTCCCCCCGAGTAGTATATTGTAGAGCAGAAGAGTGGGGAGCTGAATAGAAGGAAAGATGGTTAACCACAAACCGGTACTTGAAATCCTCTCAAAGTCTTCAGTCTTTCTAGAAGTGATACAATACTAAAATTAATAAATGGCTTCAAGCAAAGATCAAGTTCAGGGCATTTACAGGAAAATGTAGTACAAACATGAAAGTCAGGGTATGATGGTAAAAATCTTTTGTTAAAACCTCTAAAAAGGTTAAAGCTGGTGTCTCAGATAACCCTTAAAGAGTTTTAGAAAGTATCCACTGTGCCCTCTGAAACACTTTTATGACTACTGGAAAGCTTACGGGCATTACTGTTCATCCACAGAAATAGGAGTCTGGGATACTGAAGAGCTTATCTCAGGAGATCTGTGAATGTGGCTCTTATCAAATGATAAAAATACAAAAGCGATTCAAGGAAGAGCCATGAATTACTTAAAAGGTTATATATATGCAGAAAGGTTGCTAGCTTCAATGAAGATCAAGTGAGAGCATTCAGAATGAGAAGAAGCCTGTGCACACTCAGATTTCTACTCACACAGAAGGCTGAGAGAACAGCTTAGCTGAATTATGACCCAGAGAGAAAAACCAGAGCCCAGCAGTTGAAACCAAGAACCAAGAAGAGTTTTACTGTGCCTTTGACCTTATTAAGCAACTTTACATAATTGCATGATTGGACTTCAGATTTGCGATGCTTAAGTAGCTTCTTAACACTTGCCATTTCCTGCTTTCAGGATATGCATGTCTGCAGTATTTATACTATTCCAAGCCCACTACTGCCTGTTGAAAATTTGGGTGAAGGGGCAATATCTACTTAACAGTCTGAGAGAATATATATTTATTGAGACATATTTATAAAACTAGATAACAATCCCATATTATTTGAGAAAGCTCATTTACATGTTAAAGGGATGTTGTTGATTCATCCTGTTGTTGTAGGGCAGAGAGTATAATGTAGTGGTCCTCAGTTATCCTGATATTTACAGTGTCATATGGTCTCTACCTCCTGAGTAATGGTTATGTTCATTGATTTGCTTCTAAAGAATGAAAAACAACAAATGGTTGCAAAGTTTTCTCTGACTGGTTTTTAAAGAGAATGTGGCTTCCAATATTAATGTTCTGTTTCATTCCCCTGGATCACTAGCCCTGGGAAATGCTTCCATATCATGAGCACCCTCTATGGAAATTCATGATCATACCAAATACTTAAATCTATAGCTCTCAATTTCATGACAATCCTTGGAGCTCTTAAATTATAGCACCTCAAGTAAGCCTCGCCCAGATTCCTGGCCCATAGAAACTGGGCAAGATGCAAATATTTATTTAACTTACTATGTAGTCAGAGATTATTCAGCACTCAATAAATATTTGCTACCAAATAGATAAGTAGAATAAAATATGAGTAAAGAACTGTGGTGAGAAGGTAAACTCCAAGGACCCATAAGGATTATTGTTTTTCGGCTGGGTCATGGATCATTTAGATTGCCATTTCACCTATAATATATACATGAAAATACTAGTTACTGACAGGATTTTCAGTATTTTAACAATAGTTCCAATTATTGGGGGGGCAAGCCCAATCCAATCAGTATTCTTTGTATTAACTATTTTTGCTCTTTTGTTTCTTTCTTTCTGTATATTCAGTCGTTACCATTTAGACAGCTGTATTTTTTTTTTTCTCTCTCAAACATGCCCCTTATTTTGCCTTTCTGACCTAAATCTCCTCTGCTAGCTTATCCTATATGAACCAACTAGATTCTCTTTCTCACTAGTTTAGTAAAATTCTAAATTGAATAGCACATTTGAACATAATGCAAATTAAATCTATCATATTAGGGAAGACCAATTTAATGTTTTTTATTTATTTGAAAAATACTGAAGAAAATAGTTGGTTTTTAGTTCATTCAAAATACTTGATTATCCTGAAAGTACAGAATATCTTATTTTGTTGGACAGCTTTTGCTCCCATAAATATAAATAGGGATCTTTAATGCACTTTTGGTTATTTATCCTTTTATATGGCTAGGTTTTAAAGTGTTTGTACTCTGTTTTTTGTACACTACACAAATTTCTTATTGGTTTTATTTTTATGATAAGATTTTCCCTGATTGGAAATAAAATCAAATATTTTTACATTCTACCTCTGCGAAATTGAGGTTCAGACATGGTGGCCAGAGTCATTGCAGATTTTTCTTTAGAACCTAATTAGTAGTTGTTCTTAAGGGCTGGCCAGATAGCTCAGCAAATTAAATGGCCTACTTAGGCAGACACAGGGGCCAGGGTTTGATCCCCAAGCTGTGCCAGTCCCACCCCTGGGGTGCGCTGAGAGGGGGAGACTGGGCATGGTGGTGTGCGCCTGTATTCCCAGTGCTTTGGAGGCTGAAAACAGGAGGCTCACTAGGAGTCCTGTCTGTGCAGCGAGACACTGTAGACCCTGTACTAAATACATTTTTTTTAAAAAAAATGTTGTTCTTAGAAACCACCATAATTTCATGAAAACCACAAATATCCTCCAGTTTTTGGAAGGGACTTGCAAGTAGCCAATCTGAAAGTGTTATTCACTTCTCCCTGCTGCCAGTTGGCCATTGTCCCATCTAGGCAGATGCACCAACATTCCTGCATCATAACAGGGCACAGCACCACCAGTAATATCTGAGTACTCTTGGTTTTCTTTGTAAGGCCTTCAGATCTCTAAAATGCCACCAAACTCCCTATATGTCAGGCTTTATTAATAAGTATTTTTAATGCAGTGCTTTATTAGGTTAAATTATATAGCTGTGGGAGGTGCATCATATTTAGGGTTTAGACTATAAAAATAGGAATTGATAGGCATTTTTTCTGACTATATCTAAAATTTATAGTTTTCATAATTCACATGTATTTTAGAAATGTAACCTCCATGAATTTTAGGGGCTCATTATTTCTATTAATATTTTGTCTACAAAATGTATTGTATGACATTACTGTAGTTTATTAAATTTAACTGCTGAGGTTTAAAATAAATTACTGATTAATTATTGTACACATATTATCTTTCTTATTAATAATTTAAGCTACTTTACCTTGGATAATATTTTATTTATCCAAGGTAAATAAGCATATTTTATTAGAGTAAATGAGCATATTTTATTTAGAGATTGGATTTTTCAAATGTTTTTATTAACACATGTATTCTACTTTATTATTTCATACTTTAACTGGTAGTAACAAAAGTACATTATTTGTACCTCTCATAGTTTTATTTCCTCCCAACTGCAGAGATGTACTATAAAACTCTTCAAGCCAAGTACATGTTGTAATGCACTGTACTGCATAAGGTGCTTTATTTATTTCGAAAATTTTCAATTTTATGGCAGTTTTACAGATCTTGATAGTGGAGGGAGACTATTGCTCCAGCAGATACAGTTACTTTCTTTCATACACACAGCTTTGTAAAGTGTGTCCTTTTTTATCCTGTTACGTTTCTACGTTTCTACGCTATTGTAATTGAAATTGACATTAAAGAGTGACCTCACATTACTGCTGTTGATAGCTGGTAGAAGCTAAAGCATAATCTGAATAACTGTTGCCTATATGGTATCCCAAGGGTGGTCTTGATCTAAATTTTAGATCATGATAGAATGAGACAAGAAATGATGCAAGCTTATTTATAAAATCAGTAGTAGCTCTCTACTTTTTTTTTTTACTCTGAGAAAAACTAGTGGAAAGCAAAATAAATAGTATAAATTATTTCGTACCAAAAATGTTGATTTGATTATTCCAAAAATATATAATGTATGAATAAAATATTAATCCACGTATTACCTATTTCTTGTATAATTTCCTAGCATATATTTACTTAAAGATAGTTCAGTAGAAAACTGAGTTTTGTTTTTAAATAAGTTTGTTGTTTACTAGAATTAAAAAAAAATGATTAACTTCCAGGGCATATTATTCATTGCCAGGTAGAGACTAATTTTTGATAGATTATGGGAAAAATAAATCTGTTATTTATTATGGACTGTGTAATTTTGTTCTTGTGGACCATTCAGCATATAGAATAATAACAGATAAAATGTGTCACAGAAAGTGATAGGTGCATCTTGTGCTCACTACTGGAACAAAATGCAGATATTTCAGTACCAACAAAAAAACTGGCAAAGAATTATTCCTTTTTATAGCATTCCTATCAAACAGTTATCAGATTGGTATCGTACTTGAAGTGGTTTCCATGCTGTGTCTTAAATTACTGAAGTATTTAAATATTGTAGTTGTTGTGTAGCAGAAAAAATGCAACCTGATCATTCTATAATCCCCAGGATGCTTTGGCAGATTGACTTGATTTTCCCAAGGAAAATAGGCATTTCTTATTGTGTTAAAATGATATTATCTATTAAAAATATTTTTCATGGACATCCTTTGTTTTAAATCCCCAAAATCTTCTTTTTTTCTCCTTAATTTTAAATCCTATTTTCCCCAATCATTGTACTGCTAATGAGTAAAACAATGTTGCAAAACTAATGCAAAACGGAAAATGTCTTTAATACTTATTTCCTTTATCATAGTTTATATCATATACATGCTATTATTTTATTTTATTGGTCTTAAGTCAAAAAAATAGATGGAAGCCTTCTATACTAAATCAGAATAGCATAGGACAGTAAATCATAATATTTGCTTTGTAATTTTGAATGCCAGTGAGAAACATTTTGCAGACAACATTAATATACTAAAGATAGGTAAGATTTTAAACTGAGGTTCTTCATTGTGGCACCTAGTAATGATTGTTAGATTTGTTTTTTGTTATTTTAGAAGACCATTCAGGCACAAACAATATGTTTATATGACTTCATATCTCATTTTCAATATTCTTAATATTAGATTTTATTGAACCTAGGTGGCAACTGAATTGGTATTTTCTGTATATATCATTATATTTTTGTTGCAATGGAATTTTTATTATATTACCAAAAGAAATATTAATTCATGTGAGAAATTTAAGTCTCTATCCAAAAATCTAGTAATATCCATTATAAAATAGTAGAGAAAATAAATATACATATTTAGAGGAGTAATGTTAAATATTGCATGTAATCATGGAAATTAAGTTTAAATTTGGCAGTGAGAAATTTCAAGACAGTAGTATGTTGGTATGTGAAAAAGTAATAAAGTCATTTCTTTATCAGTGAAATAATATTTATACTTCCTAACCACCACTTAAGGTATAGTAAAATATTACATGCTTCAATATTTAAAATGTTAGTTACAAAGTAAGTTTAACTATTAGCCTCAAGTAAAAATGTGTACAAAATTATGAAAAAATAATGTTTTATTAATCAGAATTTACCAAAAGCACCTAACCAAGTCCTCTGAGGTAGACATATAATTTCCTTGCATACCTCAAATATTATGCATTTCATATTTAGCTTCAATTTCTTAGGGTTGTAATTTTTATCTTTGCTCAGTTATATGTAGGTATATTCTTTGGGGATAGTGATTACTTAAGAAAAATCCTTTGAGAAGTAAACAATCTATACAGTGTATATTATAGTACTATGAGAGAAGAAAACAAAGAGGATTTCAGAACATAGAAAGACATTCCTGGCTCATGGATAGGAAGAACAAACATTGTGAAAATGGCCATACTCCTCAAACTGTTACATAGATTCAAAGTAATCCTGATCAAAATACCAGTTGGTATACTACAGATATCTAGAGAAAACATTTCTAAAATTTATCTGGATCCAGAAGAAACCTAGAACAGCAAAAAATCCTGGGCAACGGAGGCAAAAGAGGAGGCATTACAATCCCTGACTTGAAATCATACTATAAACTATAGTGATAAAATAAGCATGGTGCTGATAAAAAATAGATTGATTTAACAGACAATGCAGACCCAACCACAAACTTTTTCTTTGACAGTGGGGTCAAGTACATTCACTGGAAAAAAAAAAAAAAAAAAAGATAGCCTCTTTAATAAATGGTGTGTGAAAAACTGGTTCTCACATGCCAAAGACTAAACTTAGACACATGTCTAACACCATGTGCTAAACTACACTCAAAATCAATCTGACACCTAAATATTAAAGCAGAAAAACTAAACCTACTGGAGGAGAAAACAGGTAGAAATCTTGAAATCATAGGGATAGGCAGAGAGTTGATGAACAAAAACCAAACTCATGGGAAATATTTCGAAGAATCAACAAATAGGATCTCATCTTACTTAAAAATATTTGCACATCGAAAGAATTCAACAACAGAGTAGAAAGAAAACCCATGAATTGGAAAAAAAAATTAGTCAGCTGTCCCTCAGGCAAAGGACGTCTGTCTAGAACATATAACAAATTAAAAAAGTCAGGCCCCCCAAATTAAAAGCCTCAATCCAAAAATTGCCATTTGAAATGAATATATACTTCTCAGATGAAGACATACAAATGTCAGATGAAGATGTGACATCATTAGTCATTCAAGAAATGTTTGACATTAATGGTCATTCAAGAAATGCAAATTACTACAATACCAAGAATTAAACTCATGCCAGAAAGAATTGCTGTCATCAAGAAATTAACCAATAAAAAACACTGGTATGTCTCTGGGGTAAAAAGAACCCTTCTCCACTCTTGGTGGGAGTGTAGATACAACTACTATGGAAACCAGTGTGGTGATCCTTAAACAAACTAGGATTATAGGTCCCATTTGACCCAACTGTTCTCTTTCAGGGTATTTTTCCAGAAGAATTGAAAATATCGTGCTACAGTAATATATATGCACCCATGTGTATAGCAGCATCATTTGTCATAGCTAAATCTTGTAAACAAACAAATGCCCATCAACTGAGGAATAGATAAATATATGTGTCATTTTTATGCAGTGGAATATTACTCAGCTATAAAAAAAGTAAACTTGAGGTTTTTATAGGTAAATGGATGCTACTATAGACCATATTCATAAGTGAAATAAATCATACCCATATATATGAACATAGTATTGTGTCCCTAGTGTAAAAACCTAAAATAGTAAATAAAATCTGAAAAGTAAAATATGTATTATGGAAGATAAGCTTCCTAAAAGTAAAAAAGAAAAAAAAAACCAGAAAAAATGGATATATATATATATATATATATATATATATATATATAGGCATAAGATAATAATACATCAATAGAAATAGTAATTTCTATTCATGTATTGAAAGAAATATTTAATGCTTAATTTATCAATTTCCCATGTCTTTACCTGGTAATATGAACAACTACTTTGAAGATAATATGTAATATAACAGTCATTATTGATTTCTTACCAGCTTATTTTTAAATTCTGTACCATTTTTAATGATTTTTAAATTTGTGCTCTCTTTAAAATAAAAAGTAGGGGCTGGGGAGATAGCTCAGTAGCATAAGCACTTGCCTAGCAGATGCAAGGGCCTGAGTTCAATCCCTGGTTCTTCAAAAAATAAAAAAAATAAATAAATAAAAAGTAAATACCCTTTGAAAGGTAAATTGTTGACTTAATTGCAAATATTTTCATGACAACGTGCAAGTCACAGAAAATTTAAATTGAAGTTAATTGATGTCTTAGTTACTTTTCTCTCCTTACTGAGACAAAAATACCTGACACCTAGAATTGGGAATAAAGTTGTATTTTTCTCCCAGTTTGTGGAAGTTTCAGTCCATAATCAGCTGGCTCGAAGGCAGAGTGGCACATTATGGTAGAGGACAGCTGCTCATGGTGGCAGGAAGACAGCAAAAGCGGCAAAAGCAAAAAGGGAAAAGCAACAGAGAACAAGCCTCTTTCCCTCCCTTATTTTGTATGCAGGCTATGAGCCCCAGGGTGGGTGTAGCACTCACACCCATGATCCCCAGAACTGCACCAGGAATCAGTCAAAAACTATAGAAGCCCAACCCATGACTGCGTGAGGTGGGGGGGACATCTAGAAACAGACCATAATATTCTACACTGGCCACCCAAAGACTTACTCACATTCTTTTATGCAAAAGACATTTTATTCTGTCTGTAAAGTGGCCAAAGCCCTAACAGTTTCAGCATTGCTGAAAAGTCAAGCTCTATGTTTCCTTCAAAATGTAAAGCAAACTCTTAGCTGTGAGTACTGTCCAAATGAAAAGTTAATGTTCCAACATTCAAGTGCATAAGGTAAGCATTACCACTCCAAAAGATATAAATAGGGATACAAAGCTCTGAGACCAAAGCAAGTCCAAAATGTAGAAAGCCAAACATTAAGTCCTGTAGAGGACATCTGTGACTATTTTTGAACTCCATGTGCATCCATCTCTTTGGCACCTCTGGTGGTTTAAGCTCCCTTGGCTTCTCTCTTAGGCATATTTTACTCCCTTGCAGATTTCCTTAGACAATCCATCTAACCTCAGAACTCTTGCTTTCTGCATGCACCTAAAACCAGTGCCATGTGGTTGATCCCAGATTCCTTGCTAGCTGGAGCAGTAGCCAGGCTTTCTTCTCTCTTCGCTGTAGGGGTTAAGTGCCTGAAACACTGAACACTCTAAGCCTGATTTTGAGGAACAGAATTTTTATTTCACCACCATTCTGTAATCTGGTACAGTTACCACCATTCTGGAAAATGCTGTTATGAGACTTTTTACCTCAGAGTGAAGTCTTTTACTTTTGTAGTTTTGGGGGTACAAAAGGTGGAAATTTGCTGCTTCTTGTGATCCCCAAAGCCATCTTTTCTATTCTTCTGTCCCTACTATGCAGTCAAGATCTCAGCTCTATCTTTGTAGTTCACAGCTTCTCTGGAGGTTATTTTGGTCTGGCCAAACTCCATAACATTTTTAATCATCCTGGTTGGCTCTTTGTTTTTGATTTTTGACATATTTCTGGCTAACAGCCCCCAACAGTAGCCATGTCACTACCCCAACATTCAACTGCCTTGAAATTTCTTTTGCCAGATTAATCAGTCTTCCGCCCTGAATCTTAGTGTCAGGCAAGGTCTATGGACAGAAGCAAAATACACACAAAGTTCCTGCCAAGACATAACACATACCCTCTAGGGTTGAACAACCAAAACATTCCTTTTCCCAGAAGAAACTTCTGAAACCTGGTCTTTACCAGCAGGATTTCTATGAGACTTCTGATCTTCTGAGCTCTGACCAGAATCTCCCATACAAAACAGCCTAAGGTGTTCCAGTGCTACTCTTTCAGGCAACATTTTCAAACCTTTCCAAACTGTTCCCCCAAGCCATTCTCAAAGGCTCTTGAACCACAGGTCACAGCAGTGTCCACACTTCTCTGGTACTGAATTAGGTCTTGGTTACTTTTCTCCTGTTGCTGAGACAAAAAATTCCATGATACCTAGAATTAAGAAAATAAAGATTTTTTTTCCCAAAACAATTTATGGAAATTTCAGTCCATATGTGGGTGGCTCCAAGGCAGAGTGGCACATGGAAGAGGGCAGCAGTTCATGGTGGCAGGAAGACAGCAAAAGTAGAAAGAGCAAAAAGGGATAAGCAGCAGAGAACAATCCTCTTTCCTTCCCTTATATTATATGCAGGCTACCAGCCTCAGAGTAGCTGTAGCACTTACACCCATAATCGCAGCACTGGACCATGAATCAATCAAAAACTCTAGAAGTCCACTTGATGAGTGCATGAGGCTCTGGGGGGTGACATCTAGATACAGACCATTGGCTAAACTTGACATATTTAAGCCTTCTGCCATCTTTTGTGCATATTGATCTTTATATGCTGCCTAATTTTTTTACTATTATACTTCATACTATTTTTTCCAAAATCATTTAATTCCTTTATACTAGCTATTGTCACATCTATCCTTTTACCCCCTTCCTTGTTCATTACAAGTGTCCTGAGCCGTACTGTCTGATGAAAAGTATTTCCTGTTAAGTCTGATTAGTGTTTTAATGTTTTCCAGGCATGCTTGGTTATACTCCTGGCATATGAAACCATTTCCTACTTATAAAACTAATTAAAGTAAGCAGTCATCCACATGTTACTTTCTAATGAATTATAAATTCATTAATCTCATCCACACTTTCCAAAACATCCATTGATTTGACCTGTAAGAATAAAATTCTTATCATTATAAAAACATACTATTATCACAAAATCATAAAGACTGTAGATTTAAGTTAAAGCATTATAAATACCTGGTGGTCAATGCTTTAAATGAAGTGTGTAGCTCCCACACACTGCCTAGATTATTTATTGACAGGATTCTTTTCCATTTGAGTTCTCTTCTAATTGGTTTAACAAAGGAAAAATGATTCACTGTGAAGTGATATCTCTTTAGCACCTTCAAGACTAAAATTTAATGAACCCACCTCACATTCCTCCCAAAGAGCATGAGAAAATGATGCACTGAAGACTTGAGGTCAAGTGATGAAACCCAGCCTGTTTCCCCGCAGAGAGGACTGACATATATTCTTACAATGTCAAACCATAGAAATGAGATTATTTATTAACTCCTCTCTAGCTCTGGGAAATCCCAATTATTATTCCATTTGGCTAGAAGTAGTTTTGCAATGTGGCCTTATGTTCCAGAGGTAATTATACAGTCAATGAGACAAGGTTGTCAGATGTGGCTATTAAATGTAGAACGTGGACAGAAGCTAATAAAAATCATTTGGGGACATTGCTTTGTCTTTATTATAACTTGATGTTTTTAGAATATAACAGTATTTATGATGAAGTGCAATGCAATGGTACAAATCTGAACTTTCACTTTAAAACTGAGTTATAAATACATATATCGAAAAATTCACACCCAATGATGGTAACGAGTTAACTGCAAGTAGGCAGATAGGAATTTACTTTGACCTGACCACAGCCATCTGAAATGATAGCTTCAGTAGATGCTTCTGAATAACCCTGGTCAGTATTCTCCACACAGGAACAAAGCCATTGGAGCACACTTGGAGGTTTCAGACAAGATTCTGGTGCCATCATTATGGGATTGTGCCTGACATCCTTGATATTAACCTGAGATAAACCAGGCTGGACAAACTCACTTCACCCTGACCATTGTTATGAACTCCCTTCTGACTCAACTTGCAGGGGTTCCTTGTTTCCTGCTGCCATCTGTGAGCCCACTTCTGCTCAGCATGCCCCACAGTGCACTCTATGCAATTCTGAACTGTTCGCCTCTCTCTTCTCTTGCAGCGAGTACAGCTATACCGAGATGTAGATTTTCTGAAATAAGGCAGGCCCATGTTAACTTCTGACCTTTAGTTTTAAAATATTTATGTTAACTTAGGAACATTTAAACTTACATAGGGTTTAAATAATGTACATGTAGTATTAAATTTTTAGCTAACAATTCATTTGCCTGATCTGTAGGGTTTAGTACATCTGTTATGGAGCAAAATCTCTTCCAATCTGGGTGCAGATATAACTATGGTAGTTAGCTGCCATTATATGTGAAGGTGTGCTGGCTCATTACTTTGAAGCAGAGAAGTCTTGTCTTTAGCACAGAATTCTCCATTATCTAGTTGTATGACCTTGAGGAAGTCATTATGCAGCATCTACTTCGTATTTGTAGTTGTCAAGTAAGGATGTCAGGCCAAAACAGTGAAGCACCGTGATGCAGAAGTACTATTAATAATATATCTGGTATTTTAAATAACATCAGTAAAATAATAAAATGTTTTGTATTGTATAAAGTCAAATAATTTCTCTTTTTCATTATATTTCAGTTCTTCTAAAATTAAATATTAAGTTTCCTAAGTCCTTAATAGGTCTTTTTTGACAATGCTGAAAGATCAGCTTTTAGTTGCTAAGAGACAATAGCAACATGTTGCTAAACAGAGAAACATCAGTCATCTTAAAAAAGAAGCAAATTTCTTGAAAGATTACTATAAAATAATGGAAAAGTATTCAGTAGCCTTGAGGCATTGTTCAGAGCTCCAGTTGACCTTGTTTGCATCAAGAATCATTTGAAACACATTTGCTACAAACAATAGACCTAATTAACAGTAACTGTTGAAAGCTAGTATGTACCTAATAAACCTTGGCATTAGACTGTCATGTTAAGAGGAAACTCAGCTCATAATCATAACATCCAGTATCCACTTAAGGCTTAAACGCTAGTATTTATAGAGTACATGGAATTCAGGCATTCCAAGCTATTCGTATGTGTTAATACAGTAGTGTTCCCTCCATTCTTCATGTTTATGACAGTCATATAAAATAAACACTATTTCATCCATTTTGCATAGAGAACACTGTAGTACCAAGAGAGTGAGGAGTTGAATAGCCTGTTAAAACCAAATAAATATTTGGCCAATCCTATTTGTAATAGTTCTCTTTTCCTTTAAGTGTTCACTTACTCATTTAATATCTGCAATATTCTGTAAGAGACTGTAATTCACTGCCTTATGATGAAATACATTTATTAGACTCTTTTCATATAGTTTCTCAAAAGTATAACCATTATTTTTGCCTGGTAGCCATAAAACTCAAATTATATTATCTTGAATACTAGTCTACTAAAATAAGTACTGTAAGAAATATAATATTCAGATATAACAGAAACTAATTTGTTGGATGAGAATTTTACAGACTAGTGGGAACTGGAAGACTATGATAGAGATTTATAGCTCATACTTACATTCATAACCTTCTGAACAGAAACACAATTCAAGTTTGCACAAAATATATTGAGAAAGATTAAATTGAAAGCAATATGTACATGAGTGCCTCAATAGATATATCTCTTGTTGATTGGTTCCAACTAAGCCTTCCTGTGAAAATATCTAGGAAACAGAATTTATTGTAACCAAGCTTTCTATTAAATGCTGCTATATTATTGGTGCTGCATTCTTATAGAACATTAAACCACTACATGAACATACTAAAAACGAAATCTACTATTTCCTAAAACAAAACTCTGGAGCTCACACATTTTTCTATATTCTGCTCTGTGTTTGGGTGAGGGAATGATTTTTCTGCACTGAAGCAGATTAAGTGCATATGGGTTGTTATGCTCTGACAGAAAATGTATCTACATTTTGCTCATATCCTGAGACTTTGATGGAGACTACTGTTAAGAATATGGGGGGCTGGTGAGATGGCTCAGTGGTATGAAGCACCTACTTAGAACAAGCTTAGCAAAGCACAGGTACC
>NW_004524794.1:2562159-2608573 GCF_000260255.1 Octodon degus
AAAAAAAAAAAAAAAAAAGGGATATGGGATATTGGCCTGGGGAGATAGCTCAGCAGTCTAAACACCGATCTGGCAAAGCAATGACCTGGGTTTGATCCCTAGTACTGCATGCTCTGTCAGCCAGGGAATTCCAGGTATGCTGTGCCAGTCACCAAAACTGGATGTGGTGGCACACCTTTATAATCCCCACACTGGGGAGGCTGAGACAGGATCACTAGAGTCTGAGTTGGGTAAGGAGACCCTGTCCCCCAAAAAAGAAAAAAAAGAATATGGGACAAATTCATCCGGTGGAGGAAATTTCAAGGCAGTCTCATGTTAACATTGAGGCATGGGTACTTTTGGGGGCCCTTAATCCAACTTTTCTTGAGAATTAAGGGCAGAAGTCATAGCTGGGTGATTTAAAAATGTTTGAGACTGTCAAGAAAGGAAACTCGAGTAACTTGGGACTTGAAAAGGTAAAGCAGAAGAAAACATATTTGTCAACAAAAATTACCATTAAGAAAAAGTCAAATACTTTGGAATAGGATAATAGAAAAAATATCTGGTGCTTACTAGGAGCTTGGCCTGGAAGGGTGTATCTGGCTTTGTCCTCCTTTGATGTTCTGCATCTCATTGCCATGCCATGGACTGTCTTTCGTCTGCCATGTCTCCTTGCATTAGAACCAGCTGACCTTTGACTAAAACCAAAGTGTCAACCAAAATAAACCTCTCCTCTAAATTGGGGCAGTGTGGTAGTGGGGAGATGATTTTGTCTCAACAACAAGAAAGTGTTACTGAGGGATAATGTGTTATCCCTCAGCAACACATTATTAGGGATAATGTGTTAAAACTGTAGTTATTTCAACATTTCTCAAGATTCTTCGTCCCTTAGAAATGAGGGCTATCCTTTTTGGTTAAAGTTTTAAAATTCTGTGCTAAACTGTATTAAGTAATTTGCTGCTGTAGTTGTGTATCCAGCTCCCTGCCCATCTGAATCTTTGTTCTGAAGCTACGAAGATTGAGGTGACTAATAACAAACAGTGGGGAAGACTGGGTATGTTTATTAGAAAGAACTAAAAGGAAAGCCTTCCATGAGGGAGGGTGCCAAGGATGTGCCCAGACTGAAGACTTAGGAATTGCTGTTTGGGACACAGTGAGTGGAGAAACTGAGATGCTTCCTGGTTCTGTGAGGGCTTTGATGTCCAGAAACAAGATGTCTGTTCCCATTCCAGTTTCTCTGAGGCTCGTTCTAGTTTACTGAGGGACTCGTTTCTTGTCCTTTGTCCTTTAGTGTGCTTAGCTCCTGGCCTTCAGTTTACTAATTTATTCAGTTAGTCATTTAGTTTTGTTCAGGCCTTTGCTATTTGTTCCTTTATCTTCTGATGTCAGTTGGATCTCGGATGTCCCAAAGGTCCATGAGCTAAGGTTTGGTTCCAAGTCATGGCATTGTTAGAAAATGGCAGAAACACTAAAGGCTCCAACCTAATGGGGGCATTAGATAATTTGAGTCAATAGCTGAAGGGGATAGTGGAACTCTGTTCATTCTATCATCCATCTTTCGCTTTCTGGACATGACATGAGCAGTCTTGCTCCACACATACTGCCACCATGATGGAATACTGTGCCACACGCCAAAAAGCAACAAGGCCAACCTCCCATGTCCCATGGGAGGTACCTTTGAAACAATAAGCCTTTTATTTATAGGTTGATTCTTTTGCACATTCGTTATAGTTACAGAAAGGTGACTATCACACTTACTATTCTATACTTCAAAATCTTATATCTTAATAACTTGGTAAAAATAATTTCAGAGAACAGCTGTATTTTACTAGAATATTTGGTATTAAATCTATAATTTAAGTTGTTTAGCCATGCTAAACATATTATAATTAATTCTTTCTATAGCATTATTGTAGCCTCTTAGAAAACTTTATTACAAACTTGAGTACTGTCCTTGCGGCCCACAATCTATTTTCCTGCAAAATGCAAATAAATGCAAAGTCATAGCCTTGTGGGATGCTCTGTATTGTTTCATTCATTCCTTGTGTCACATTAAAGAACAAATCATGTGACTTATTTTATCGGATTTCCCAGTGCCATGTTCTATTTTTGTGTTTATTTCATCCATACTAAATACCTTTTTTCCTGTGAGCTTTTTATAGTTCCTCTTACCAATGTTTATTAAGTATGTTTTCTTCCACAGCACAGTAAAGCTCATCCTTCTGATACAGGGAGTAAAACTGATCTCTGGTGGGTGACTTCCAAGCAATATAGGGAACCTCCAAATGACATAGGGAAAAACAGTCTCTGGACCTGACCTGTATGAGTTTGTGCTCTCTAAAACTGAAGAATGAATTTTAAGAACCAACAGAGGTTATGAGCAGGATATATTCACTGAGAGAAAGAAAGCTCCTGTCCCGAGGGAGGGACAGGAGGGAGGCCGGAGCGGGTTGTCCCCAGGAAGCTGTCTTTTCCAGGGACTTTTATAGTGTAAAGCCATGTGGGCCTAAGGTGGAGAGTATGGGAACTCCCTTAGGTGGATGTGGGGTGGGACAAAACTATGGTCAACCAATGTGATTACAAACATCATTGCTCAGATAAAATTGATTATGCCTAGGACCAAATGGGGAAGTGAGTCACAGAGTAAGGGGGCATGAATAGGACAGGGTCTCTTGCCATTGGGGGTTGGGCTAGTGAATCACTTGGGTCTTTCCAGGTGGCCCATACCTAATTAGAATGTCAATCCCAGGTGCTACTCTTTTAGCATTTGTTTGGCCTTAGGTCTTTAGGTCTGGCTCACAGCAGGAGCATCTGCCCCTCTCATAGTTGTAAGGCATCTCATCTTCTGTGTTGTGTCCTTTGAGGGCCTGGCCCTGTCTGACTACCTATAATATTTGCATCTAATTTGGCTATCTATAACACTTCAGATCTCAACTTAAATATTATTTCATGAAAAAAAAAGCCCATCATATTTCCATAGAACTTCATAATTCTCTTATATAACATAGCAGTCTTCCCACTCGAAAGTGTCTCTCACTTGAGCTAGAGGAATAAGCATCATTTATCATGCATTTTTGGCTGCTGTATCCTAAGCCACTGTTTAGGGGCGAATGCTGGCTAACCTGCTACTCATGAATCCTTTGCTGAATGGAAGATCACTAAAGCAATGAGAGGGATGGCAGTGCAAGCTTATACCATCTGTTCCTTGACAGGAGCCCTCAGCTGAAAAATTCCTGTTATTCCCTAGAAGGTAGGGCTGAGGCGGTGTGGCTGATCCTGAGCAGTGGATTAGAGGAAAGAATTTGCATTGAATAATACAGTTCTTCTCACTAATAAATATATTTGACTAGGAATGTGCTTTGACTAGGGTCTGCGTCTGCCTTCTTAAGACCACAAAGTGTGAAGTTGAAAACCAAGGCAAATCCTTTGAGTATGTATACCAAAAAAATACATAATATCTGAGCTTTTAGGACATTACTGTATTGTGGAATAACTGGATTAGACACATTCTTCTGATCACCTTGTTATATGAAATATTAAATACATTTTCAGTTTAGGCCATTCTCATTTAAAATATGTATCTCTTACCTCATAAAGTGCCTTTTGTTGATGCAGATGCCCTTCAGACATGGCTTTCCTGAGACCCTGTTACATGAGGAGACACTAGTGAGGTCAAGTTTGTCTCTAACTTTCATGTCTTCTTTTTTCCAAGATTTGTACAAGAATCTACTCCCTCTCTCCCTGCCTCAAAAACATGAAACAGTAAAACAAAACCAAATTTTGGAACTTAAACATTGTTGTCTGTTACGGTTTGTGTCTAGTTGCTCTCCCAAAGCCTCATGTAGTCATGGGGCAGGCTTCTACAGGTTGTGATCAATTTATGGTCCAATGCTTCTGGATGTGAGCATCACACCCACCCTTGGGCTGGTGGTCTGGATGCAGTATAAGGAAGGAGGATAGGCTGGCTCCCTTCCACTGAACCTCCACTGCCACCACCACCACTGCTCCTACCTTTTTGGTCTTACTGTTTGGCTGTTTTCTGCGGCCATGAACTGCTGCCCTCAGCCATGTGCCACTCTTCCTTGGAGCCAGCTAAATATGAACTGAACCTGCCACAAACTCTGACTAAACAAATGTTTTCTTCCTTACTTCTGGGTTTCAAGTATTTTGTCCTAGAAAAGAGAGAAAAGTAACCAAGACAATCTCTCTCTTTGCTTCTAATCTAAATTCTCTCTAAGAATATTTCAGCATCATTAATGAGCCCCCAAATCAAGTAAAATGGTGAGTTAGTAGAAATTCAAAGCAGTCATTCTTTTTATTATATCTGGAAAGCAAAAGTCCTAAGCAATTTTCAAAATATTTCCTGGTCAAATAAAGACCAGAAGTTAAAGCAACCCACATTATTTTCCAGTGTTTATTCAAGAGTTGCATATTATGGCACTTCTCATGTCTGAAAAAGTAGAAGCCGAAGGCAGAGTGTATTTATATTCGAGAGGACATCAAATTGTCCTCCTGATGTGGAGGTCCTGCATGCACGGCAGGTAGTCAGGAAGGCTCCTTGCTCCAGGAGTACTCTATTATAACTGTAGTGATATACTTCTAAAGTTAATCTCCATTCACTCATGTACAATTATCCATTAGGTGTGATTTTCAAGAGATCACCAAAATTCGTAGGCCTCCGTAAAAGCATATTCCTTATAACTCTTATTCTCACTTTTTCTCCTTTAAAAGCAAGCATTGTGCTGTTTCATTCACCATATGTGATGTGTAACTTTTTTGTAATAAGTTTAACTGTGGAATCTTGAAATACTGTCCTATGAAGTATGAATGTTGTAATATAAACTTCTCCATAGCATTTCTATAAAATCATAGTTAACTAAATAACAGACAGAAAGCCTGTGAAACTAAGTGGGACATATTTATCCAGTTAGAACTTAAGCTTGATATTTTTCCTGACAGAATATCAAAAATAAAATTGTATTATTTATATGTAAGGCTAAAATAGTGAGGTGCTTTGTGTGCTTTTTAATTTTTGCTCTGTTCCATATTAATTTGGTCTGTAGATATTAAGAGTAAATCAAATTTTCTACCATTTACTTACTTTTCCACAGTTGTTTTCTCTAATCTTGAAATCATGCTTTGTTATTGAAATATCAACAGCATTTTAGCTCTTGATTGCACTTATGTTTGGCTTGAGCATGTCACCTGTGTTTCGTGTTTCTATTTTCTGTTTCAATCTCCTTATGAAATGCAGAAGTAATGATTGTGATGTTTCTTACCAAAAAATAAAGTCATGTTGAAAAGAATGTGAAAAGCCAACACAATATTAAACTCCAAATAGGGCAACAAAACTAATATTAGGAAGTACTTTACTATGAATTCTCCCACTGTACAATAATTTCCTGATTTTTCTATATATGGATAGTAAAATTATTTCTTGCTATTGCCTATATCTATATCATTTATATCAATATTGAGTACTCAAGGATGAATTGTCTAGAATTAAAAAGAAAAAATTTATATAGTCTTTATTCTACATTTCTTGGTTGCCTTCATTTCATTGTTAATTAGAATGTCCCCAGGAGGCAGCAGCTGGTATCATTGATTGAACATATTTGTGGGTAAAATATCTTCCTTTAAGGAATATCTGCAGTAATGCAATGAAATTAAAATCAATTTTTACTTCAAATTCCAGCCTACTTTTTCAGCGTAAGTAGCAAGGCACAGAGGAAGGCTGATGTCTCAGCTGTCCATCCATCCATTCATTTGATACTTAATTGATTGATTCATCTGTGAAGGTTCCTGGAGTAATGATTTAGAATATCCAAACAAAAAAATGCATCCTTGAATTGTTTATATTTAGTAGGGAAATTAAGAAGTAAACATAAGTAACTCCAAATTTCACTATTGTCTTTTTTTTTTTTTTCAGAACCAGGGCTTGAACTCAGCCCCTTGTACTTGCCAGGGAAGTGCTTATTCTACTGAGCCATCTCCCCAGCCTGCACTATTGTCTATTGATACAAAGCTTTAAAAAATGAAACAACCATTTTTCAGGGCCTATGACAATTAATCTTAAATATCCAGGTTGGTAAGCCTGAGAGAGGTCTAGGTGCTTCTCAGCCAAGCACACTTTTGGATGCATCTGGTGAGTCAGCGCATGAGCTTGGGGCTGTTTCTGGACCATACCCCTTCCAGCTCTTCCCCTGCTCTCTGCCTTCCTGATGCCATAAGACAGGATGTTGATGCCCTGAGACAGGCAGCTCTCTGCCACACCATTTCCTCATGATGTTTCTGCTTTTTGTCCAGCAGACCATGGACTGAAACCTTGAAACCATGAGCCAAAATAAAATGCTCCTCCTTTTATTTGTAGATGTCAGCAGTGAAAGCTGACCAGTATAGCTCACCAGAGAAATGAGGCTCAAAGAAAGCTGCCTGCCACCTAGACAGCTGAACAAGTAAATATAGATAATGACAAGTGAAATCATTTGCATTGAACATAAGCCATTGAAGCTCTTAATTGGTAGGGGCATGTCACCGATAATTTTGGTGAGGCTCAGTGTGGACAGCTTGAAAACTGAAAACTAATGGAAACTTCATTTCTAGTAAAGCCTCAGGCCAGGGATAGAGCTCTGCTTTACAGCATCTGCATGGCAAAGGCGAGGTCCTGAATTAATTTCATATCAAACAAACAAACAAACAAACAAAAAACCTCTCTAGTAAAACCTCAATACTTTCATGACTTTTGCTTCTAGGAAATTCAGCAGTTTCACATGGGGAAAGAGACAAAACAAAAATTCTCTTTGGTAGGGACAGGGAAACAAGACCACTTGAAAAATAGCCAGTGCATTCCCTATACTAGGGGCTATTCAACAACACAACAAATTTGGAAAAAGTCTTATTTCCCCTAGGAAAAAGGGAACTCATCTAATTCAGTCCTCTGTTACCGTCCTGATTCATGGAAAGGAGGTATAAAAATAATTGTGGTTAATTTCACCTGTCAGCTTGGTGCACTAAAAAAGAGTAATGAAAGACACATGACTCAAAGATAAGCACTAGTAAGAGGGCAAGATTTAATAATAAGATTATAAAATCCCCCACCACAACTCCATGTACTATATCAGGGGGACTTCATTATAGTAACTGTTTAAAAAGCTGGAAGACACAGACTATTTAAAGAGGAGTTGTTGAAGCAAACTAGCAGAGTAGAAAAAAAAAAGTATAGAAAGGAATTTGTAGCCATGGGCACCTATATCAATGGCAGATATTAAATAGCCCACTGTCTGCTGAAAACTATGTCTACTTTGTTATATATGTACCATAGGATGGCTTTGTTAATGATACAATTTTGTTTTATTTTTATTGTGTTATAATCCTGTGACTTCACTGGCTTTTATTTTTGCTTTTAGGTTTTTTTTTTGTTTGTTTGTTTTGTTTTATTTTAATGTATTTGGTATAGGGTTTCCCTGTGCAGCTTGGACTTGTAGTGATCCTCCTGTCTTGCACCAACACACCCATCTCAATGGTGCACCTGGGGGAGGGCCTAGTGTGGCATGTGATGCCGGGGATCGAACCCCAGTCCTTGCGCTTGCCTAGGCAGACTCTTAGTCCACTGAGCTATCTCACTGGCTATCTATCTATCTATCTATCTATCTATCTATCTATCTATCTATCCATCCGTTACAGGGATTGAACTTGGGACCTTGCAATTGCCAGGCAGGCACTTATGCCACTGAGCTATCTCCCTAGCCCCTTTGACTGGCTTATGTATATGAGGTTAGATGTGGTACTACTGGACAAAATTAAAGTGGCAAGATTAGAACAGGAATTGTTTATAAATTTATAGTCAAAGAGAAAGCTGTAGTATTTTCAAATTAATATAATGCCATTAAAGAGCAAATCCCTCTGTGAGAAGTTCAAATAAAGGTAATTAATTACAATTTCTGTGTTTAGGTAAAATAATGACTTTTTTTTTTTTTTTTTTTTTTTTCAGAAATAAGGTACCATATACCTTCACAATAGGCTGATTTCTAAGTAACACTTTGATGCCATTAATAATTGTATGATGAAGAGGGTTGGCCAGATAGCTCAGCAGATAAAGTGCCTGCTAGGGCAGCCTCAGGGACCATGGTGCAATCTCCACATGCCATGCTGGCCCCGCCCCCCGGGGCACACTGAGAAGGTGATGGAGACTGGGCGTGGAGGCATGTGCTGCAATCCCAGTGCTTGGGAGGCTGAAAACAGGAGGATCACTTTGAATCCAAGATATGTGTGATGAGCCCTGTACTAAGTACAAAAGAAATAAAATAAAAAATAAAACTGTATATTGAATTTGTACATTTACCTAAATTGCCATCATTACCATCCTTAAATATACATACAATATTTTGAAAAAAATATTTTGAATAGTGTACTCTTTCTTAATCTTAATTAATTAGGTGCTTAATTAACTCTATAATAGGAATAAAAACAACTCCTATTCTTATATTAGATATGTTGGTAAGTCCATACATTTCTAATATTACTCTAGGTTAGAAATAAGAAAAAAAATCACTTGAGGTGCTTTGAAGCTAAGAGATTTCAATATAAAATGGTTATGGTTTACGTACTTGCTTTTCTACATTGTTTACTTTCTTCTTTTTGTATGTTACTAAAAAATGCATCAACTAAATTACCTACCTATAATTTACAAGATGGTATAGTCACTGAAGATTATGGAGATGTCTATATATTAGTTTCCTGTGCCTTCCAAGACTGAATGAATTAAACAGGCTGGATATTTGTCTCATGTTTCTGGAGACTATAGTCCTAAAAGGCAGGGTAATGCAGAAGGTGTTAGAGAATTGTACATTCCGGACCTCATTTCTAGATGCCATAAGTGCCTTCATTTGTAATGGCATAAGGCCTGTCTCCCTGTGGTGTTCACCCTGCATGTATTCTAGTCTCACAGAAATTCCCCTTTTCAAAAGTACATCACTTATAAAAAAAATCCACTGTCCTGCAGTATTTTTCATTCTAATAAATATATGCTATATCTTCAGTTACTTATGCAACCCTATTCCCAATTAAAGTAAAGTTCTGAGGCTCTTGGTGTTAGGACTTCAGAAGTACTGACAGTTCTTAGGAATGAGGCTCCTTTGTCATTTCTTTATCATTACTAAACTATTATTTTATTTCCTTTTCTCTTTAGACACTTGTCTACCTACTTAAAGCTAATTCCTCCTTGTAGCATGTTTCATCTCTTGTTGGCTTCCTCCATCATTTCTCTTTTCCCTGTATTTTTTACTGTGAGGTCATAGTTATCAGTCTTTAAATCTACTGAGGATTTTCTGTGTAAAACATGCTCACTATGTAAGTATCTCAGTGCTATTATTTATTCCTATGTTGTGAGTATGCTTCCCCCACCTCCAAATTATGTTTGAAGCTTGTCCCCAGCATGGCAGTACTAAGAGGTTGTGGATCTTTATGACCTGTGACCTCATGGAAAGTCACTGGAGCTTCCCCATGCTGCCTCGGGTGATGCTGTCTTCTGGGAGTGGGTCAGATCTGCTGAAAGTGGGTGAGTCTGTGGAAGGGATACTGCCTGCTCCCTGCCCACCCAGTCTCCTGCCTCCTATCTTGGCCTCTTGTCTCTCCTTTCCTTTCCACATGTGAGACTTTATCAAACAAAGATGTGGGATCCATGGTGTTTAGCTTTTAAAATTGAGCTAAATTTTGTCTTCTTTATAATATCCAGTCTCAACTATGTTGTAATAGCAACACAAACTAGACAAAGGTACAGTAGCTGCTCTTTTTTATTTCTGCTATTTATGTATCCCTTGGTAGAACCTTGCATCCTGGTAAATTTCCATTTCTGTTCATTTGTCAGCTCACTATAATCAGAATATTGTTTCCTACTCCATCTCAAACTGCTTTGTCAAAGTTCACAGTGAATTTCGTTCTAAAGTAAACACACTGAAAATTATTCTATCTTACTCTATTTCTGTTACATATAAAATTATTGCACTTGTTGTTCTTCTAAAAATTATTCATCCCTAGGTTATTGCAACACTTTATTTTCCTCATTTTCCATCTGCTCATTTTATGTTACAGTTTTTTACTGTACCAATACACAGGTGTCTCAGTTACTTTTTACTTGTTGCTGGGACAAAATACTGAAACTCAAAGTTAAGGAAGGAAAGGTTTATTTAGCTCTCAGTTAGTGGAGGTTTCAGTCCATATTCAGCTGGCTCTAAGGCAGAAGGCAGCAGTTCATGGCAGCAGAAAACATTGAAGAGCAGCAGTGGAGCAGCAGCTGTGGAGTCTGTCAAGCCTGTCTCTCTTCCTTTCACACCGATTGCTAAGACCAGAGCTCCTCCAAGGAAGTGGCGCCCACAGAAACGTTCCTCTAACCCTTTGTATTCCCTTTTTGTGCTGAGTTACTTGAGGGGTTGGGGGGTAGGGGAGGTGGGGGTTTCCTAGCCCTCTACTACAGCTTCTAAGCCTCAGGATGTGGTATCACCAAGCTGATCCAGCCAAGCTTCTGGCATCTGAAGTTGACACAGTGTCAACCAGTATAACAGTGAATCTCAAATCTTTTGTTGTTGTTTCCTTTTTGTTTTCCATCCTGGAATTGAACTGAGAACTTTGCACTTGCCAGGCAGGTGCCTATGCCACTGAGCTATATCCCTGGCCCTTCTCAAATCTTTCTGATTTTCCATTATATCAAAATATTAGGATTCGTACATCTCCATTGTCTGAGCAGATCCCTTCCATCAGAGCTTATGTCCACATTTTCAATACCTTTTCTCTTTGTTCAACTGATCCATTTATTGTTTAAATAATACAGAGCTCACCTGATTATTATAAGGTACATTAAACAGAACTATTATATTTCTTATCCTAAAATACCACATGGAATTTTGAGCTCCCAACAGCTTTGTGCAACTCTTCCAGTCATTAAGTAGATCTGCCGAAATGGAAAGTCAGCCTGCCAAATAGCTCAGGGGATTAAAGCACCTGCTTAGGCATATGCAGGGGCCAAGAGTTCGATCCCCAGGCTTGCTGTGCTGGCCCTACTCCAGGTTGCCCAGCGATGGAGATTGAGACTGGGCACGGTGGTGCACGCCTATAATCACAGCACTTGGGAAGCTGTAAACAGGCAGATCATTATGAGTCTGATCTACGCAGTGAGACCCTGTAGAACCTATAGACCCTGTCCTAAAATACAAAAGAAAAAAAAATAGTCATTGCTGAGTCTTCTGTCATTTTCCTTGCCTATTCCATACATGTCTCCTAGTGTCTGTCCTCTAAGTAGCTTTCAGACATACTTCATTAGCCCAGTGTTATTTTAAATTCTAATTCTTTCTTTTTTATATAAAAACCATACAACCTTTTTATTGTTAAGTCATAAAGAGTTATCAAAATTAAAAAGCAGAATCACCATAGATGACAACAAAACTACTAGGAAGATCAAAGGAAGTGAAAATGGTGCCAAGTGCAGTTCAATTATGAACATGGTAGGGCACAGGGAGAACAGTGACATGTGCTGAAGCTACTAGGGAGGGGATCTGGTGAAATTTTGATCTTAGACAAGTGATTAGGTAAAGAAATAATGGGACAAGACTTCTAAACCAAACTATGTGCTCAAGAGTCATCCTTGCCATTGGCGCTGTTTCTATCATTCTCTCCTTCTTCAGCCTCTTTTTCATCATCCTTGATCAACTCCAGCTGGTCCTCCACCCGATCTTCATTTTCATCATCGTCCAGTAGATCCCCCTCCTAGCAGAGTCATCTGCAGCACCCTAGACTCCATCTTCACATTAGTCTCATTTTTCTTCTGGGAGGTGCTGGTCTGCTCCTCTTCAGTCTTATCATTCTTCAATCCCACTGCTTGTTTGCTCTTTTCCTTTCAGTTTTCTCCAGGCTTTCCAGTAAAGAATCCACTTTTTGTTTTATCTGGGTCAGCTCCTTCTTAATGGCCTGAGGGTCATCACCTTTCAACTTTATAGACTTGGACAAAGATCCCTGCTGGCCACTCTTAGAATTGAATCCACTTTTGCATCTTAGGGAGATGTTTCCTGATACATGCTGGCATTTCAAGGGCACTATAGCCTGAGCAATAGGAGGAGGAACACGTGCTGGGTAACTGTACATCCTGTCATAGTAATCACATTGAAAATCATAGTCCGAGTCAAAAGAGGAACTGTACATCTCCGCTGATGATCGTTTCACACCTGTTTTTCTCTGTTCAGTTTTGGCTATGCAGCCAGATTAATATCTAAAACCTGGCCAGCAATCATTCTGCCATCCTCTCCAGCTACAGCAGCCTGGGCATTTTAAATTTACTTGTTAGTACATGTTTGACATACATAGTGATCACAGCCAGCACAGGAACTTTGTACTTGTACTTAATATTTTTTTCATTTTTCCCCATTTCCCTCCTCTTCTTTCAACACTTCTGACTCTTCCCACTTACAAAACCTTTGGTTCCTTTGGGGTTTTTTCCCCCTGTTCTGCTTTTCTTTTAAATCCCCCTTCCCATCCTTTTCTCCCTTGTCTCATTTCCCTTGTTGCCTTTCCCATTTGAACATATTCTTCGAATATCTCAGTATCTATCCTCTATCTTTCTCCTTATTGGACCTTTGGTTTTCTCACATAGGACAAAGAATGTGATATTTAAACTTGTGTATCTGATTTTTTTCACTTTAAATTTTTGTCTTGGCCGGGGAGATGGTTCAGTGGAATAAGCACTTGCCTGGCAGGTGCAGGGGCCTGAGTTCAATCCCCGGTTCTGCCAAAAAAATAAATAAATAAATAAGTAAGTAAATAAATAAATAAATAAATAAAGGTCTCAAGATAAATCTATTTACCTAAAAATGTCCATGTTTATCCTCCTTAATGACAGAGTAGTACTCTGGTATATATACATATAATATTTTCTTCATTCATCCATTGATGGGCATATGGCTATTTCTAAGACTTACCTCTTATAAACAGTGCTGCTATAAATATGTGTATGCATGCATGGCTAAGGTGTGATACATTTAACTCTTTCTAGAAGATACCTAGAAGGGGAATGGGTGTGTCAAATGGAACCTTTAGATTTAGTTTTGAAGAAATTTGCATACTAATCCATACTAGTTGTATCAATTTATACAACCATCAATAGTATAGAAGGGTTCTGTTTTTCCCTACACCACCTCTAGAATTTGTTATTGGTTGATTACTTGATAATAGCCATTCTTTCTAAAGTAAGGTAGAATCTTGGAGTTGTTTTAATTTGCATGTCTCCAATGACCAGTGATGATGAACACTTTTCATATATTTATTTGCTGTTTGTACTTTGTTAGAAAAATGTCTATTCATTTCAAATACACATTTTGGGACTGAGGTTTCAAATTTCCTTAATTTTTTTTTGTAGATTTTTATATTGCCTAAATATCAGCCACCCTACCCCTATCCCATACCACATGCCACCCTGACCCTGCCTATGAGCCAGTCACCGAGTCAGAGTGTGCTGTGCATGCCTGTAATCCCAGTGCTGGAGAGGCTAGAAACAGGAGGATCACAAGTCCAAGCTGCAAATGAGATGCTATACCAAAGACATTAAAAACAAAACAAAACACAAAAATTAAATGTCACCTCCTTTTCTGAAGTGTAGCTTGTAAGTTTTCTTTTCCCATTCTATTGGTTGTCTCTTCATTCTGTTGGTTTTTTTTTTTCTGTGAAAAAGATTTTTAATTTGATCCCAGTTAGTGGTTCTTTGTAATATTTCCATGCAGTCAAGATTTCTTTGTGATAAGGCCTTTGCCTACACCTTTGTTTTCAAGAGTTCTATCTATTCTGTCTTCCAACAGTTTTAAGTATTTCAGCTTCAATATTTATATGTGTTCCATTTTAGTTTAGGGCACAGTGAGAGATATAGGTCTAGTTTTAATCTTCAGCATGTGGAAAGCCAGTTTTCCAGTACCATTTATTAAAGAGACTACCTTCCAGGGAAAATGTGTGGCCCCTTTTTTAAAGATAAGAGTGTCTTTCAAATTGTTTCTGAAGCTTCTATCCTATTCTATTAATCTTTGAGTCTGTTTGTGCTTCTTGAGTCGCTTTTGTTTGTTTATTGGAGTTATTCCTGTGTGTTTTTTGTTTGTTTATGCTAGTATGGCGCTGTTTTTGCTGTCTTTTTTTCGTGGTAAGTTATATTATAGCTTCAGATCAGGGATTGTGATTCCATCTGCCTTGCCCTTATTGCCCAGCATTGCTTTTGATGTTTTGGGTCTGTACTGCATATGTTATATGTACAAAAGATAGATATAAAGTAAAATTATTCATAAAGATGTGAAGCAATAAAATGTATAGAGAAATACAAACAAAATAAATGTAAGGCTCAGGCCAGTTTTCAACATAAAAGAACATGCAGGTAAGGTCAAAAATAACTTAAAAAAGGGCAGACAAAGAGAATTTAAAGTGATAAAGGATGTAATTCCCATGTGAGCATAAAACAGGTTGTGGAGCACCAAAGAGAACCTGTGGTTTTGTTATTGGATAGTAGTGTTTTATTAATGTTCTACATTGTATTGACTGATTTTGATGTAAGTACAACTTATTTCTTCTTTGTTCAGCTTTGGTAATTTTTTGTATATATAGGAATTTATTCATTTCTTCTACATTGTCCATCTTGTTAGAGTACAAGCTCTCAAAGTAGGTACCAATGATGTTGGTACAATGATGTTGTGGATTTTGGCAAGATCTGTTCTGATTTTGCACTTTTCCATTCCTAAGTGCATGAACTTGGGTCTTTTTCCCCTTGTTTTGATAAGATTGGCTATGAATTTGTCTATTTTTATTAATTATTTTAAAGAACCACATCTTTGATTCATTAATTCTTTGTATTGCTTTTAGTCTCAATTGCATTAATTTCTACTCTGAGTTTTAAAATTTCCATCCTCAAACAAGCTTCGAGTTTAATTTATTCTTTTCTTTTCTAGAATTTTGAAGATTCTAGAAAAAGAGTAGGTTATTCATGAGAGCTGGTTCTGTTTTTCTGATGTGTAAATTTATCACGATAAACTTGCCTCATCTGGTTGTTTGCATTGTGTCCCATAAATTCTGGTATGTCATATTGCCATTATCATTTAATTGTGGAACTAAATCTTTGTATAGTTTCATCTGTGATGCATATGTTGTCCAAGAGTGAATTATGTAATTTCCATATGTTTATATAGTTTTGTGGCTTCTTTTGCCATTAATTTTCAGTTTCATTGCACCTTTGTCTTATAGTATGGATGGGAAACATTCAATTCCTTTGTATTTATGTAAGTATGTTCTATGTGGTAGTGTGTGGTCTATTTTGGAGAAAATTTCATGTGGACTTGAGATGTATGTATATTGTGGTATGCTGGTTGGAGCAATCTGTGTATATCTTTTAGTTCTCTCTATTCATATTCAGCTGTGATACTTCTTTTTTGATTTTTATCTAGCTGTTCTGTTTGTGACAATGTGGTATTGAGATCCTCCATTACAACTATATTAGTGCTTATCTGATTTTTCATAAGTATTGTTAGTTTTATGTAGTTGGGAGTACTGGAGATGTATCCTGTTTCTGTGGACTGTTACATGAACAAGTATTTAGTAACTTTCTTTATTCTTTTTGATCTGTTTTGATTTGAAATTTACTTTTTCTACAAGTAGAGTAGCTGCTCCAGCTCTTTTCCATGAAGGGATCTTCTTTAATTTTCAGTCCATGAATTTCAGCTGATACGAAGACTTTTTCACAGCTTCTGGCCATGGGGAAGAAAACTTGAGGGACATTTTAAAGATTCTACCTTTTGCAGATGTCTTCCTTAAATATTCTTCTTTTTTCCTTTCTCTCTCTCTCTGTGTGTGTGTGTGTGTGTGTGTGTGTGTGTGTGTGTGTCTGGCTCAGCCTGCCCTGGGGGTGAGCATATGGTGTCAGGGATCAAATCACAGTCCCTGCACTTTTGCCTAAGCTTGCATAAGCAGGCGCATTAGACTGCTGAGCTATCTCACCTGCCCCCTTACATATTTTTGAATGATTCCAATATTAATGAAGAACATAGAATATCAGAAAATTAGTATAGACTACAATTGAAGTGTATTAGTTTGGGATGATACACATTTGGTTAATTTTATTAATAGTTACTTTTAGTTCTGTAATATAAGAAAATAATTAAAACATTGAAAAATATGGTTTCTAAGACCTTGGCAGAGATGTTGTTGGTGACGTTAACTGGTATTGCATGCAAATATTATTATAGATTATCAATGGCTTATAAATTCTATTAGTAGTATGGGATCTATTCAGTTTTATAGCTCAACTGTGGCATGACATAGATTCAAATGTGAATATTTTCTGCCCAAATTGTGAATGTCAAGAGGTAATTTGTAAACCATGTGCTAGATATATGGGTTTTCTTCTGTTTTAGGTAACAATATAAGGACAGTTTGTCATTTAATGATCAAGTATGGTTTCTCAGTGCTTCTATATTTAGAGAATCTTTAAGCCTCCCAAGCTGTTTGTATTGGAAATTATAAATGAGCAATGTGTGAAGGAATGCATTACATAAGCAGTTGTTCAAAGTATGTCTGCTTCGCCTGTTGAAAAAAATCTCTCTTTCCCCAACGCATTTATATGCCATCTTAACAGACTCCTGCTCCACAGTGATACAGATAATGAGAATTAGAAGATGCTACTGAGTTTGCCATTGCTATCCATTAGTGCCACAAAGAAAGAGCAAAACACGACCTTCACTTCTTTGCTTACTGTACAACACTGGTTCATGTGTTGATGGTGTAATGTGTAGCTTCTAATGTTCATTGACTTTATGAAGTTTAGTTTTTTGATCCCCTAGATTGCTTGAAACCACTACGCGAATTGAGAAGTATTATCTGTAATTCTTGTGCACTTCAACGTTGAGCACTGTTTTTATCGCATTTTAAATTCTGTAACTATGTGAGAATCCTGGATACATTTATAAACCATAGCTTCTCTCTGTATTCTTCATCAGTGTTACAACTCAGGACCCCATAAAATAGGATCTTCCAGTCTTAGGGACATCTTTCCTCTCTGGGTATTGCTCTCCTTTATTATCAGATAAAAGCAGAAGGCCAAAATGCTTCTTTTTTAAAATCTAAAACAAGAATGCATATACTGTAATTTCCTAAGCTGAGCCCAGTGTTATGCAGGCCATCTTCACTTAATACTGAAGCATAAGAGATAGAATAAATGTCCAGGAGCCACATGATTGTCAGTCCATAATCCACTCCAGAAAGATGGCAGGAGGATGCCCATTACCTGCAGCCAAGCTCCAACTTACACAGTATTCTGAAAGATTTGAGTTTCTTTTGACGTTGGGACACCACACATTGACACAAGACATTAACAGATGAAGGATAGCAGCATTTCATACTGAAGTCTCCAAGGGCACAGATGCTGCCCTTCAGGGCTGTGGAAAAGTTTGCCCCTTTGAAAGAGCAGCAGACTACAAGAGGTGTGAGGAGAAACCCGGGCACGAGGAACAGGTTTCCCAAGCAACCTGTGTGTTGCCTAATTTGAACAATTCTCCATCTCTGGATATAGGGACTGTTCTAGTTTCCTGGACTTGGCCTGTGGCACTAAGGGGAAGCTGATTCTGCTGAGTGTCTGATAAGGGCTGTATTAGACATGGACATTATGTGTTGCTGCAGAAAGGAAACCAATCAGCTCCCAGTTAAGGCCTCAAAATTAGGTCAACATAGCATTTCAAATGTAGAAAATTGAAAGGAACTCTCTTGTATATTTCTTTGGTGGGATTAGGTATATGTTTAATTTTTTAATTTTTTTCCTTTCCTGAGAGAAAGACTATTAGATATTCAAACAATTGGTACATTCAGAGTGCGTAGCAATAAGATTTCTGTTAGTCCTAAAAGCATGAAAAGAAAGTAAGCATGCTACAAGACAGAAAGGAGTTTTCTACGGGTCTTGTAACAATCTCTTGTATATTTGGATTTTTTTTCTTGAGCAGTTTATATTGTGGGAATGAACATATAAACCGCTACCTGACATAATGTGCACATCTTCTCAGAGGGCAAACAAACCTGCAGACAGCAAAATCCCAATACTCTTAAGGAAATTTCTCCTAAAAATTCTTATTAAGTGATATGCAATTCTTATTAAGTGATATACAATTATTAAGTTATATACAATTCTTATTAAGTGATATACAAACATGTTACTATTTGGTAATATACTTGTTATTTAAAAAGAAAGCAATAATTCCTTTAGCAAGCAATGAACTTATTTTTAGTAAATATTGTGCAGAAAACATTAAATTTCCCTTATACAAATGGTTGGGATAAACAATGTTTTTTTTTTATTTTTAAGTGTCTTTAGATGTTGGAATATTTGCATGTAAACATAAGATATCTTATGTAGGGGATCCTGGTTAAACATGACATTTACAATTTGTGAAACCTCTACTCATAGTCTGGCAGTAATTTTCTACATTTTTTTTTACACCTGAGTTTCAACTGTGTTCTTCCATGTGAAAAGCCTGGAACTTTTTACCCCTGGCATAAGAAAGTTTTGGATTATGCAGCACTTCAGATTAAGCCTTCCTAATCTGTAATATCTTTAAAACATCAGAAAATATTAGGCCTTATTACTTTCACGTTTTTGTGAGAGTAATATTCAAAGAAAAAACTCTGAGAATAAATCAATGGAATGTTCTTTTCAGTGAGCATGCAAAGAAATTTCTGTAATCTTTTTAATTGAATTAACCTTTCTAATTGAATGTTTATAAGATGGAAATTTTTATAACATCATGCAGCAATGATTAATGCTGAACTGGATAATGAAACCAAATGCTATACAGAAGAATTGAGGCAGCAGTTTTATTGACCTAGTTCTCAACATCTGAAAAACATGAATGATTGTTTGCCTTCACTCTTTTAGTTCACTACTGCCCAGGTGTTGTGGACAACATGTAACTTTAAAACTAAGTCAGCAGAAGAACTGCATTATCAATTGTTATAAATAGTTGTGTAATAATTTCTGCCTTGGCATCCTCCCCTGTTCTTGTTTTCTTGCTTCTGTCTTTTAATTGTTCATAAAATTCTGTCCTTGTTTGTTTAATTTTATGTATTTGGTACAGGGTGTCCCTATGTAGCTCAGACTAGTAGTGCTCCTCCTGCTTGAGCCTCCCCAGTGCTGAGATTATAGGGGAGCAAAACCAAGCCTGGTTTTGGGGACCAGCTCAGTGCATCTGGGGTGGGGCCAGCAGGACA
The DNA here is from genome assembly GCF_000260255.1 of Octodon degus. Lineage (NCBI taxonomy): Eukaryota > Metazoa > Chordata > Mammalia > Rodentia > Octodontidae > Octodon > Octodon degus. Next base: position 2,581,399 of record NW_004524794.1, read on the forward strand.
TGTGGGAGCAGGGTTGGTCCCAGGTTCTTGTGCTTACTAAAGCAGATGCTTAGACTGCAAAAGCTATCTCGCCAGCCCTGTTGATTCTGCTACAGTGGTGTTTCCCACATTTTTAGTCTCCTCCATTTATAAGAGTGAAAAACAACTGGTAGTTTATAACATCAATCCCTCTATTATTCTTAATCTCTGCCCATTCTCTGTTATAATGAGGACCAAGAAGGAGAGCATTAAACTCCACCTTTCAATAGAGACAGCATCTGTCTTTAATCTACCTCTCTGATTTCCATTTTGTACATAATTATTGAAAGAAATATCATAGAATTTAATTTTAGTCCTAAAATTTAATTATAATTGAATAAGAAACTGGATATCACCATTATTAGCTTGTGTAGTTTTTTATGAATACTGTGCATATTCAAAATTACAAGTTAAATTTGTTGCATTAACCTACAGTTTAACATAATGATTTTACTTTGAAACCAAAGAATATTAAAATGCCTTCAGTTCTACACATCTGTATGATTTCAAACTCTATAAAGCATCTTGCCAACTATATTACAGAGTTTTGCAGATGCAGTGAGAATATTGAGGAGCTTTTGCTATAAACTTTTTTTTCTGTATTTTAGGCAAGGGTCTACAGGGTATTCAGGGTCTCACTACTAGATCAGACTCCTAGTGATCTACCTGTTCACAGCCTTCCAAGAGCTGGGATTATAGGTGCATGCCACCATGCCCAGTGTCAATTGCCATCTCAGCTCGCCCCAGGGGCGGGGCCAGCAAGGCTGGTGTGGGGATCGAACCCCTGGCCCCTGTACCTGCTTGCAGGTGCTTTAATCTGATAAGCCATTTGGCCAGCCCTTTCTTGTTTTTTGTTTGTTGTTTTTTTTTTCAACTTTTATTTGAGAGTGTTATTCAAAGGTTTGTATCTTGTCTGATAGATCCTAATTTATGAGATGTCCATGTGTATAGAATAGCAAAAGAAAAGTTCTGCAGCATAACTAATTTGACTTCCAAAGTCATTTGTAGAGGTTTTGATAAATTGTCTTCTGATGGTATGTGTGGTTCTGTAAATAACTATAAATGCTGCATGAAAATCTACTGTATGTAAATCTATGATTGTGAACTTCTTGAAAACTTTCTCCAGGAAGAAAATCAGAAAAAATTAAAGTGAACATATGTTTAAGAAGCTAAGTTACTTTAAAATGTCCAGTAACCACAATATTGGCATGACATCCCTTTTAAATTAACTAACAACCAATCAAATGTTATTTAACTCATCCAAATACTGTAGATAATCAGTTGAAGAAAAACAATTGTAATACATAAAGCCTGATTCTCAGGTAAAACTTCTGTGAAGGACGCACAGGCCAGAGCTGGCTCCTTCCTTCTGTGTTCTCCTTTGGGAGCTGCCGTGGCTCTGCAGCTGCAGTGTGAACTCTTCCTGGGTGGCCAGATGCAGTGGCCGACTTAGAGCAGTGGAGGCTTTGGGCTCTGTCTTCAACACAATGCATCTTCAGTCTGTGACACTCAGCTATTTGAATCCTCAGCATCAGCTCAGAAGAATTCATGGGCAACCAAACAAAGGTGTCAACCTTTTGTTTTTTGAAGGGAATTAACTTTTCTTAAGTGAAATATTAAAAGAATCTGGGATTCTAAAAAATAGAATAGTTGTATTGTCAAGCAGTTTCTCGTGTGTGATGCTATCATCAGCCTCCCTGGATATGTGTGGGGCTGCTGCAAGAAATTAAATGCTTACTGCAGGGTCATGTGGCCAGTTACTTGCAGTATCCCCCAAGATTTCCCTGATCCTGAGAAACAGGGTGATTTTCTTTCTTGCCCACTAAGTTTGCTAATTTTTCATTTGTTACATGGAGCAAATTAAACCTTTTGCCATTACGATTAATACCTAGAATTTATAATCATAATATTTAAAAATAATGAATATTGACTCTTTCCATGAAAGTCATGGTTTAGGAAAGAAATAAGACTACTAAAAGATAAAGAATAGACTGATATTTAGCATCTCCCAGGAGTCTGATGATCAGCCAAGGCAAAGTGACAGTAAACTAGAGGTCTATGTTATGGACTGTTCAATGTAAAGTAAAGATTGTTAACACCACAAGAATGAGAATGAATAGGTATTCTGTCTTCTCTTATCCTTTAGATACTTTATTTTATTATCAAATGAAAAGAATATGGGTTTTCTTTTAATATTTATGTTTTGGTTTGGCAATTTTATAGAAAGAAAACAACAATTGAGCATCTGTATATTTGTCAGTGACAGTCTGATTCTTATGGTATGGTAATGAAATACCAGCTATAACATGAATGAGGAGGGGAAAAGCTAGTGTAATGTCATTGGGATACAAACAAGACATCAGTAGGTTTTTTGTGAGGTAGTGTGTGGTTTAGATGCTAAAGTATCCCCCTCCCCAAAGGAGTGCAATTCTGCCATTAAGGGACACCTTCCTAGCTGGAGGAGGGCCATTCTTGAGCTGCATCCTGGAACATATCATTGTAAGCAGTAAAGGCCATGATGAGTGCAAAGCAGTAAAACCCCGAGATGTGCATGTAAGGAGACCTAAAAGCTTGCACCTTCTACAACGTGGAAGCAGCAGAGGACAAGGGGACGACATGCTGTGCTAAAGAATGTCATCTTTTATTTGTCCTGAAAAAATAAGTGATGGCCTGTTAAAATAGGAAGGATTAGATTTGTTTTACTTAAAATATCTCTCTGGACAGTGCCATTATAGGGATAAAAACCAATTTTATCTGCTTATATCTTGGAATCTGAACAACTACATTGGAGACAACCATGGACGATATAACAACCACCATAAATACCTATTATTTTGAAAAATTTTTTTGTGTTTGTAAAGCTGTGTATTGTTTCTAATGTCTTATCTATTATTTTTCTGTTCTCTTTAAAATACAAAAGAGACTACTATTGTTGCAGAAATTGAGAAAAGAAGTATTGAGTTACTGAAGGAAATTGATGAGGACTAGAGAGCATCAAGTACAACGGATGTAGACCTTAAACAGCTTGGGACCAGGCGTGGTGCAATATGATTAGTACTGACGAATTCCTGGCTATTGTTTTAGAAGCCAGATAATGGAGAAAATGAGCAGAAGTGAAGTCTTAAGAGGAGAGGAGAAGAGGTTGAATCCAATGTTGAGTGCGCATGTCTGTGGAAAAATGCTGAGTGTTGATCAGGAACTACTTGCATTTGGGACTTGTAGCTTAGATGACAGAGAATTCTAGGTGAGTAGTCATGTCTGAAAGTTTACAGACACAACTACTAACCTAGTAGATAGTAGAAACTGTAAAGTGGAGGTATCGTGCATACGGAGTCCATGACTGAGCACGTCTGGCAGAGTGTGCCCTAAGTTTCCTAGCAACAGAGTCAAATGGTACAAGGCCATCGTTGACTTGAGAATTTCTATTTAGGGGAATGAGTGTTAGATAGCTTATCTCTTCTAGAGTATGGATTGTATTCCATTGATTATGCATGAAAATAAGAGAAAAGTGTGAAAGATTATTTGCTTATTGCTCTTTTAGGCAACACAATGGACAAACCAATACCAAAAAGTTTTTTTTTTTAAAAAAAAATCTATGTATATTTATGCAGACACACAAATCATTTATTTATCATAACATTTTGAAGGCATTAGCTTGGGATTTTTGTGACTTAAAATACATTTTGAAAAATATGCTGTAGAGGAAATACGAGTTTCATTAGTCAGACGCGCTTACCACCCGCTGTGTGAGGCTTTTTTTTTTTCAAGAGCAAAGTGAAAGGGTACAGCCCATCACACCATCTCTCTGGTGTTTTTCTAGGATATCGTGAAGGATGAATGTTCTGTGCTGGAGCTGCAACTGAAAGAGAGGGACGAACTCATCTCCCAACTTCAGGAAGAGCTGGTAAATGACAATCTTCAATCCAAAAACTATAATTTTGTTGCAGATTGTTTTTAAACAAATTCTTATCTGGCACAACTAATAATTATTAAGAGTGCTTTAAGCAGATTAAAGATGATGATCATTTTCATAACCCTACAGTAAGGTAAACTATATCTTTGCAAATGTTAAGAATGTAGAGAATGTTTTATTGTGTGTAAACATTTATATAGATTTACAAATTGCTGAGCCCGGGTTAGATACTGCATTTATGTTTATCCAAAATCCTACAGGTAAGGCTACATTCCATGGTAGAAAATGCATCAATTAGCTACCTACCACTATGCCTAAAGACTGAATCATGTAATAGGAAGCAAAGTACTTGATAATCTTGCAAACAAAAATGAATTTTGCTTTTTATTTTCATAAAATTATCAAAATACAGCCTTTTATTTACAGTTGTATAATTCTAAGATAATGTAAAAAGTTTACAAAGTACAGAATATGTTTGTATATTTTTTTAGGATGTAGTTATTTTATATGCTATCATAAAGCATATAAAATGCCTTATAATAGGAAAAGACTTTCGCTAGCTAACAGGAAACTGAGTGGACATTATTTTCTGGATTTTCACTGTAGCTCTGTATGTAGTTTATAGTAAGATATATGCACTGTGGATATACATTAAAAATAATGGTACAATCACATAAGAATTTTTTTTTTTAAATGAGAGTTTAAAGTGCATCAACAATTCTTACTAGTTAAGTTAATACTACACAATGAGGGGTAGTCTCAGTCATTACGAAAATCAAGAATTAAATCCCAGTCAAAAGCAGCTAGTGTAAGGGCCTGAGAGAGTATATAAAATCTGAAAGGTACAATAGATACTCTGAAAGAGAAGGTATCTGTACAAGGGGAGGAAAAACTGGGATTAAAATAGGACAAAAGAAAGAAGGAAGTGGAAAGATATAGTTGGATAGGTGTACTGCTGATTTCTGCTGATCTACTGAAAGGAGAAGTTAATGCTTAGACATTTTTTCTTTTTCTTAATTTCCTATAACTTTTTTTTCTAGTTTTGCATGCTTATACCTGGTAATCCTAAAAACTAATTTGAAAACAACATATAACAACTTTTATCAAATTCCTATTATTTTGTTTAGTGAATTGTATATTGTTGCTGCTGTTTTCTTGCTAGTATTTTGTATTCTCTTTAAGAATAATTTGAAAACATTCTTTTTAATTATTTCAGGTTTGACAATAATGACATACTTTGTGCTTACTGGACATAATTAAACAATGAAACATACTGTGTAGACCACAAAGTTTTTGAGAACCAAAAATATCAGTAAAATATTAGACAAACTTAGAGAATATGATTAAGATAAATGACAGTGTTTTTGTTGAAATGCTTAAGTAGACTGCTGTGTGGTTGCCTCATGCTGATTCTTAGCCCCTTGAGTATGTTATTGTGCCTGTATTGGTCGTTAAAATAACAGTAGCATTAAAGACAAGAGGACATGCCTTCCTTTACTCACCCTTTTAGAAGTAATAGCATATTTAGAACTCAAATTTTTATGTTACATAATAAGACATTGCATATTTTCTATAGCCTTCTAGATACATATTATGAAGGAAGCTTTGTCTGCATGTGCTGCAGATTTGTCTCTGGGTTTTTCAGAATGGCAAATATCGATACCTTTTATAGAATGGCATCTTATTGAAGTATACAATACAATCATGAGTTTTAACAAGGCAGAGCATCTACTAATTTACTTTGCCAGAAAGTACCTATTTTGGATAATTAACTCAGAAAGAAATATTAAATTTTCCTTTCAACAGTAGTTGTAACCAGATTTTAAACCTAGCGTATACAATAAATCACACATTTCTTAAATTCAGTGGAGAAAATTATTACTTCCAAAGCAAAAGCTTTGTATCTATAATTAAAATAATTCAGTGTCCCCTCCACTTAAAAAAAAAAAAAAAGGAAAGGTCTTATATTGGCTGACACACTAACATGAGGCATAAGCTTTTTTTTTTCCTTTTCTTTAAACTTGAATTACTCAAATTGGTCCCCTGGCCTCTAAAGTTTCCCAGGTAATAACCAAGGGACCATTTTCATTCATATGCTGTGTTGTTTGGAAAATCAACTTAAGTCTGATAGCAAAGGAAAAATGTTCACTTTTAAGAATAATATTTGCTTTTTGGTTAAAGAAGACTACCACCAAGGAAGAAAGGGCCTAAGTTATGATTTAAGAAAAAGGCAACCAAATGATCATTATGGAGACATCACGACAACTCGGTTTTGTGTATGCTTGAGGGCTTACAATCACAAGGGACAGTGCAGACCACGTGATTTCCTGAGAAATGCAGGTCCTGATTACTTCTGATTGTGGCATGCAAGGATTTGTGCTCCCTTGTATCATGATGCTGATTAAAGCTTCTATTGGTACTTTACCCAAAATTGAACATCTTAAGTAACTTCAGAAGCTCATTAGACTGTTACTTACCATAATACATATTTATAATCTATGTTAATTTAGTAGAACAGCATGGTAATATTTGTGGCAGAACAACTGATAATAGGTACATGTTGTAAGCAGCCTGTGTGTCCATCAATGGATCAAAGGATTAAAACATGTAGTAGGTGAGGATATAGCTCAGCAGCACAGTGCCCTCCTGGAAAGCATAAGGTCCTGAGTTCGATTCCCTGTGCTCCACTAAAAAATTTAAACATAGTACACCAAATGGAGGAACTTGCTGCAATAAAGAAGGAAGAATTTGAGTCATTTGCAGGAAAATGGGTGCATCTTGAGACCATAATGTTAAGTGGAATCAATAAGATTGCAAAGCTTAAATATTACATGATGACCCTTATGGGGAAACCCAAAAGATAAATGAAGAGCAAAGTAAAAGGCAGGTAAAAGGAGACATTTTGAGAAAGGAAAAGTACTAAGAAATGGAGGGAGGGCAAGGGACAGGAATGAAGCCTTGGGCCCAGGCGCATATTCTCACAAGGAATGTGATGACCATATACTGCTAATATGGAACAATGAAAACAAAAATTTGACATATAGAAGTCTACTCACAATAAAGAACTCCTACCGAATTCTCTAACTTGCACAAGAAAATTTCCATTTCTTGGGCACTAGCTATTTCCATAAGAAATTTTATTTATATGTGCATAGAAGAAAAAAATAGATGTAGTTATGCCAAGAAGTACTTTATAGTCAACAACCAAAGTTGATTTTTGGATAGTTATGTTTATTTAGCCTCACCTTTATAACTTCAGTTGTAAAATATTAAGTAGTGGTAAGATGACATGTGGCCAGAAGATATCATTTGAATTTATTTGTTTAGGTATTTGATATAGGATCTCACTGAGCAGCTCAGACTCGTAGTAATCCTCCTGTTTTCAGCCTCCCTAGTGCTGGGATTACAGGCATGTAACATGGACTTGGTGGCCAGCTCTGCATGCCTAGGGTCCACCCCAGCACAGCATATGATATCAGGGATTGAACCCTGGTCCCTGAGCTTGCCTAAGCAGGTGCTTAGTCTGATGAGCAATCTCGCCGACCCTAAAGACATCATTTGAAATTTACCTTTTTTTAGTTCTTTATTTTCAGAGCAGGATTTCTCAACAAAGCAGTAGTCCCAATGGCAGGCAGCTGTGCTGTGCCTGTCAGATGTTTCGCACCATCCCTGGTCCTACCCTCTAGATGCCAGAAGTATCCTGCAAGCATTGTCTGTGCTCTCTGTAGAGAGAAGCTGTCCCTACTGACCATCACGATTTGGAGGTACTAGATTAAATATAGTTCTTACGTGAAATTGTGTTATACTGTGGGGTAAATAAGCACCTATGCCCAGGAAAGTATAAAATTCCTGCCACAGGGATGTGCCTTCATGGGCTGTGACACATATAGCCGTTTTCATCTTGCCTTGCTCAGCTAGGGCTACAGTAACAAAACATGACAAATTGGTTGGTGTAGACAGCAGGAACTTAATTTTTCACAGTTTGGGAGGCTGAAAGTCTGGAACCAAAAACAAGTGAGTTCTGGTAGGTTTGAATAGGACTTTGTTCCTGGCTGGAAAATGTCGCTATTGTCACTGTGTCACCTTGAGTTCCTTGCTTTGTACAGCTGTATGGTGAGCCGGAGAGTGAGGCCCCTGGTGTGGATTTACAAAACCACACTGCAGGGGCCCTAGTCTTATGGGCTGTTCTGCACCCGCCACAAACTCCTTTTCCAAAACATAACCTGAGGTGCCAAGACAGTTTAGCCAATAGCACACAGTGTCCGGTGCCTTTTATATTAGCAAGTAGAGTAGTACTCAGAGAAGTCTATTATAATCCATTTGCAAATACCAAAAGCACATATCAAAAGTTACCATGCTTTGTCTACTCCGTGATTCCAGAATTATTGCTTAGTTCAGTACTTGCATGCTGGGTATACCTCACAAAGCATAAATAGAATGTAAATTTGAAATAATAATTTTGATTTTTAGATTACATATTTATATTATTTGACAAAGTACACATGTTATTAAGTGCATTTATGTAAGTTTATTTTATAGACATACCTTTAATTTATCCCTTTATCATTTATTTTTCTAAAAGAACACATGAATGAGGTTACACTCTTAGAACATTTCAAGAAATCTGAAATTATTGTTTATGACATTTTCATACATAACTTACCCATGTACATTTTATTGGTTATTGATGATAAAAATAATACTTGCATATATTTTATAATATCCGTGGGAATATTACATGTTAGAATATCATAGTGTCCTGGGGTGCTATTTGTAGTGGTTATTTTTAGTGATGTTATTTGCTTCCAAGAAGCAAGAAATGGAACTTGCATCCAGAGCAGGTGGCACAGGTTCTAAAGCTGAAGGAGCAGGTCACAGCATGGGGCTCCTGACCCCAAGTCAGCTAAGGAGACCTAAATCCCTTCTGCATTGCTGCAAGGGATAATGGAAGTCTCTGCAGGTCTTAGGTATGTGAAGAAGGCCATCTATGTATTATTTTCTAATGTTGATCATAAGGATTGGTGCATTTAGAAGAAAAGAAAGAACCCTTCCATCACAGCTTCCAGGGGCGGATGAACATCCCGAAGAAGCAGCTGTCCACAAGCCCTCCAGCCCTCACCAGCACTCAGCCCTGCTCTTACTTAACCCTCCCTAAGTGTGGATGGGAAATGTATGTCTGTTGTTTCATGCGCCCGCCCTGCTGCACTGTGTTATGGCATGCTGAGCTACCTAACACGTGTGCCATAGGGAAACATCTTTTCAGTCTAGATCCCTTTCTTCCAACAGATAATTTGCCACTGATTTAGATTCAGATGCTACCTGGACCATTTATTCCATGATTTATATGTGTAGATTTCACTGGTTTTCCTCAATTATGGGGAATACTCAGCAATCCAGTTCATTCAATTTTTCTTTATATAATTGTTTTCCTCTTTTGTTATTGTCATTAATTTGATTTTTAAATCCATTTTTTCTTAATGTTTGGATAAATCACTTTTTAATTCTAGAAAATGACTTGTCTTTAACTATATTCTTAAGTATCCTCATTATATTTCTGTCACTAACTCACCCTCTAACTTCCACAGTGTTTCTCTCTACTTGAAGGGACCTATCTTTTGTACTTTGGTTCTTTCTATGGCCTTTGTATCTTTGTACTTTGGTTTGTATCTTTGTACTTTGGTTCTTTCTATGGCCTTTGGTAACTAAGATTCATCAGTACTTTCTTTTGCTTGTTTTTTTCTTTCTTCATCTTTAGTACTAAAAAAGAAAACTTGGAAAACTTCACACAGAGATGGTTAAAGACACAATAAAATGTACTTCTGTTGTTTTGGCAGTGAACAAACTTGAAAGATATTGGTCCTCAAACTTTTGAGGCCCTAGGAGGTCGTTCCAGCTATAAATGTTTTTCTGTCTCCATCCAGGAGATTATGTTGCAGTTTATCTCTGCCAAAAATACTCTACAGTTACTGTAGATCAAAAATTGAAAAAAAATTGTTACTCTTCTACAAAAGGGTGATGCATTTCATCATGAATCCCTCTTCAGAAGATTGTACTGCTCATCATCAGCCCAGGAATTTTTACTTCATGTCTAGTGACTTTAGTTAAGCCCCAAGTTAGGCAAATCTTAAGCTTCTCTCTTCTCTTAGCACTGTGAAAATCGAGCTTTCTAGCACATGCTTCTAAGGCTTACCTCCCCTCCTGGCTCAGAAATGGTTGGTTTGATATTGAGAAAATGGTGTAGGGAAATGTATTCAGGATACCACCTTCTTTTGAGGGTCTTCATCACTTACTTTCTAAGGAGCAAACCCAAATGCCTAATTTGATTCATTTGCCCTCTACCTACAGCAAGGTGCTTCTTAGCAAGAATTCAGTGGCAGCCACGTTGCACAAAGCCCAGCAGCATGGAGCATGTTTGGCCAACTTTACACTAAGTTGGAAGATTCAGTAAGAAATACAGCATAGGAATTTTCTTCTGTCTATCTTTGTATGACCTTGCTATTACTTGAAAAGCAGAATGTGTCAATTTAGTGACAGAAAATGTCAGAATCAGTTTCTATGAGGTCACCCTTGTAGCTAATCATAACTACTTGTGTGACCAAATTTAGGTACTTTTTTTCTCATGAGGCATAAGTTTCTTCAGTATTCAAAAATATTATCATACTCTTTTGTTCATTTTACTCTTCTTTAACAATATACCAGAGAACAGGAAATTTATAAAGGATAGAGTGTATTATTACTGATATGAAGGCTGAAGAGCCCAAGGAAAATTCACTGGCAAATTAGAACCTGGCGTCTCTGTTTAAAAATGGGGTCTTCAAATTTTGTCTTTCCAAGAGAGACAATGATATATCATTCACATCAGAAGAGCAGGAAGATATAACTGAAATCCTTCAACCGCTCTTAACATTGCTGTTAATCCATGCCTGTCTTACTTTTCTGTCATTGCTGAGACAAAATGCCTGACACCTAATGTTATAGAGGAAAAGGTTTATTTGGCTCAGAATTTGTGGAGGTTTCAGTTCATAATTGGCTGGTTCCCATGCAGGAGGCCTCACAGAGGGCATTGCAGAGGAGAAGCAGGTCATGGGGGGGCAGAAGGCAGCAGAGCAACAAGGGGATCTTGACATCATGGTTCTTCACTTATACCTTCCCCAATATATAGGGGTTGCAGCAGTGCAAAACAGTCAGCGGACTATTTTAGTAATCATCCACCATTTAGTCTAGCACCCTTAATCCTAGTATTGCTTCATGAATCAGTCACTGACTGTAGAGTCAGCTACTTCTGAGAAAAGCCCAACTATAACTGCATAAGCCTTCAGAGGGACGTCTAAACACAAACCAAAACAATACCTAAACCTTATATCCTGTATTACTCACCACCTCCTAATAATGTTCACTTGGGGTTAAGATTGCAACATGTGAATATTTTAGGACACATTTCACCTATGCAACCATAATTGACATGTGGAAAACAATAAGTATTCATCAATCGTTAGCAATTCTTAGTGCTTTTATAACTATTTTGTGTTTTGTTGAATGTGTTCATATAGTTCTATTTTTATGAAATTAAGTGGAAAAAAGCAGATTTTATATTTGTTTCATATTTTATATTTAAATTTTGTGTATTATATCATTATGTGAAACTACGTAGAAACCTAAAATGAATTTGTTCAATATTTTTCAAATAATTTGATAGTGTTTCATTTTTAGTGATAAATGTGTATTACTTTTATCATAGGAAAAATGAGGCATTTATTTTGGAAAAATAAGAATTTATATACATTTAGGATTATCATGATCTGTATGTTTCATTTAAGTTAGGGTATCAAACAGATCTTAGAGCTTTTCGTGTCCTTCCCTTCTCAACAATGTCTTTTACTTTATTTGCTCATAAAACATCTCAAAATTTTAATAAATAACTGGACAAGATGATTGCTGGGCACTACTATGAATTATTAAAAGACTGGGTAATAAGATGCAAAGTTGTAACTTAAACTTTTATTAAAATTATTCAGCTTCCCATTGATTAGAAAGGATATTAACTAATTAAGGGAATGGAACAGAATCAATGCTCAGGATAAGCACTTATAGGAAGGGGTTTTGGGATGACTAACTAAATATTTTATATATATTTAGTTTACATATGCAAGTATATTTTTCTTTATTAGATATATTGGAATTTGTGTATGGTGAAAATATAACCTCCCTTTCACAAAACTTTTGGAGATGTTACTTCTTTATTTTATTAAACTATTTAATGTGAGGTATATGTTGAGATAAAAATCTAGGCACAGTAGTTAAGCTCGTGTGTATATTTAATCAGAAGAAACTATGACAGATACAAAAGTTAAATTTCTTGTAATATAGGTCTTGCTTTATCTTGGTCTTAACCATCCAGCAGAGGAGTATAATAACAAGGTATAAAAAATAAAGTCATATTAATATGCTGAGCTCTAAAAGGCTCAGGTCAACAACTTCTGACATCACCAGTCCTATGGACAACCCACTACTATTATGGACTACTGGAGTATATCGGATTATTTTACTGAATTCATACACCTACAATATTTAAATGGCAATGGAATACCCTTCTCTGACAAAACTAAACCACAAAAGGGGGTACAAATGAAGGACCATTTTGTATCTGTATATACAAAATAGTTAGGGTAGATAGCTACTTTCTCTTAATTCAGTCAGAAGAAACATTTGTACTAATAATGTTTGGACAGTGTATCATGTCTGCATCTTGTACTATGAATAACCCCTAAGAAGACAATAATATACAATGTATTAATTATTGAAATTGTCTTATTGGTTTTGAAACTGTCTCATTCTATTTACTTCTCAAAAATTTAATAAAAATAAATAAAAAGAAGAAACTATGATAGTAAAAGTTGTTTAAAATACTTGTGTACATTTAACTTTATGAAACATGGTGATGCAAACTACAGAAATACTTTCTTGCCTCAAGAAAGCTTTAGAGATTTTCTCTGCTATCTAGTGAAGGTCATGCTGAAGAATGCGCTGTAATTTTATTGCTAGTAGGAAACAGAGGGACATTGTAAACATTATCTTCATGTCACTAAAATACATTTGAGAAGTTTGTCATAAACTTGATGGTGAAGTGTATTCTCATGTTCAGTGGACGGATATTGTATTGTAAATAATTATTACTCTTACAAGTGGTTTCAGAAATCTTATAAGTGGCCTCACACTTGGGTTGAAAAGTATCCCCTATCTAACATTAGAAATTAAAGTCCTTTCAGCATTTATTTACAGGTTGATTTAGAATGTTTTTTTAAGTAAATGAAAGGTAGTTTACACAGTTAAAAATGATTTTAGTTAAGTCTTTTGAGTGTGAGAAGCAAAATTTAATTGCCATAATTTGGGTCAGTATGGCATGCTCTGAATTTATGATTCTGCTTTACTAATGGGTTGGACATGTGTCATTTATACTAGCAAAAATTAAATGTATTTGTATTGCTGATATATTAGCAAAAAGTGAATTTGTCACAGTTTATTCTGAACTTTTATGATATCCACAATGCAGACTTTCCTGTGGACACTTCCATTCATTTTCTCATTGATCTATGTAAGGGGCATCAGTAGAGCTTGTAACAGTACCTTTACTTTACAAAATAAAATATGTTTTTCTTCTTAAGAGGAAAATTTAAATGGGTCTCCAAAAAGAAAATACATTTTTAAAGAAGTAAATTTATTAACTCTAAGAATAAACACTTTGATATAACCCTTATTAAAAGAATAAAGAATTTTCAGAAGCAAAACAGTTCTGAGTTAGCTTCATAATCTGTTTGCTAGCAGATGTGTCTAAAGGGAGCTACCATTTCCATTACCATGTTCCCAAGTTGAGCAGTAAAAGGCTGAGCTGACTGTAGAGCACATAAAACAATAATCAAATTGAAAAAGTCATCTGTGTTCACAGTTATGATTATGGAAGAAAATTCTATAGTATCATTTATAAAATAATTCCACTTACAAAGATTGTATGTACTTCTGAATTTTAACTAAGTCTCAGGTATTAGTGAGTTTTACATTTTATGCGCACATACAGATCTTTTAAAATTTCAGTCATTACATTTGGGGTTAGGTAGATAGTTGCTGTCTAAGCCCCTGCCTGGGAAGAACAAGGACCTGGATTTGATCCCTGGTACGGCATGCTGCCCCAGCCCTGCACTGTGTAGACCACTGACTGAAATGAGGCATGGTGGTACACACCTGTAATCCCAGCACTGGGGATGCTGTGACAGGAGGATCACTATGAGTCCAAGCTGCGTAGTGAGACCCTGTTCCAAATAAATAAGTAAATAAATAAATAGTTAAGTTTTTATTCAATGACTTTTAAAATAGAAGATTACTAGAAAAGCTTCCAGTTACACAGAAGAAATGTGCAAAGAGCTTCAGTTATAAATTGTTCTGAAGAGAATTAAGTTGTAACGGTGCAGAACCTTTTTAGCTAGCTTTAAACATAGTTTGTGTTTCTGAAATGTATGCTACTGAGTATTGATTTATTCCACAATGGATTTGGAAACATGCAGTGAAACCAGGTGTTGGCTCATACCTGTAACCCCAGAACTTTAGAAAGACAAGATAACAACACAGCTAGCTCAGCCCAGACTGGGCAACTGACAACATAGTTATAGCCTGTCTCAGAAATAAAAAAAGAGGTAGCATTTCAGTTCTATGTAAAAACTCTGTTCCACACAGGGCATGACTTAGTAGTTGCCTGTATTACGTCTTTTATATACTCTTGTATTTGCAAACGAATGTTATGTTTATTAAAACTTACTTCTTTTTGATTATTTCATTTATAAAGTTTAATAAACAAAAGTATTATCCAGGTGTATTTCCTTTCTGAACATTGCTAACATACTAGTCATGTCACAATCGTTTGATCATCAGTTTTTCCTACAGTTCAGAGAGTACTAAGATCTGTCGCAGGGGTGCAGTATGGTAGGTACTTATGTGACTGAGCTGTACACTTTCACTTCATGTAAAGATTAACTCAAGAAACCAGGTCACATAAAAGATGTTTTAGAAAAAAATGTTCATTTTTGGTTCATTAAATCTTTATTTCCCATTGAAGCAAATATTGAAAATTACATCCTTACTTGAGTTTAAGTAAACATATAAACTTCTTCCACAGTCACTCAAAATACCATTTATTTTATTTTAATGTCAAGCTCTCAACTCATTTGTTAACATTTGAATAGCAAAATGTAGAACTGCGTGAAGGAGCTTGTAGAATTGATGATTTCTGAAAAATTGAGCAATAAAAAAAACAAAAGTATAGCTTTATATGTAATCAGGTTACTATCATAATAAAACGAGGAACCTAAACATTTAAAAATTGAGGAAGAAATACATCTGATTAAATAACACTGCCTCAAGAATGTGGAGAGAAGTGCACTTTTGATTTAGTGTAAAAATATATTCAGAATTCAAATTGAATAAAATTATATACCCTTGGAGCATTAATAACAGAATAATTCCTCCTTGATAAGAGAAACATTCTTGTGCATTAAAATCATATCCTGAATTCATTTTAAGAGTAATTCCCCGCTGAACTCCATTCTGTTACAATTTATTGTATTTTTATATGCCTGTCATTTTAAGATAGAATGTTACAGCCCCGTGGATGATTTACATAAGAACAGACAGCTGTAAGTACTTTCAAATCCTCTTTCTCATATTTAGGAAACATTAGGAACAGAAAAGACATAGATTAGGTATACTTAAACATTATTAAAGTGTCAGGCTACTTTGCTTCATTTTTGAGAGTATTAATTGCGCACATTCCAGAAAAGGTTGATCTCAGCAGTGATTGCTGCTCCAGCCAGCGCTGTGAGACAGCTACAGAGTGAGTGAGGCAGTATCGTTGGACGCATCGTGGACTCAGCCTCCAGTCCCCGTCCCCTCCAGTGCCCTTATGAAGAGCTGCCAGAAAGATACCATCTTTAATCTTCTGCAGCGTTTTCTGCTGCCACCCTCCACATTTGTTGGAGTCTTTATCACAAAGTGTTGCTGTATTGCAGTATGTCATGGACACAGAGCAGTAAGTGTCCCATAAGTTAAGTTCGAGCAGGCAGTAGTTTTACCTTGAAAGCATAGGTGAGGTTACAAGGAGGTTGCAGCCACACTGTGGCCGAGTGAGGCATGGAGCTCCAAGGAATTTTATCTGATTGCTAAATATTTTACAACCTATTTTATTCCATTAGTGTTCTTACCTCTGAGTTACAATTAGCTTCTTTCATTATTTTTCTGTTATACTAATTTGAAATTCCCAGGCTTAGAATAAAACTTAACCAAGTACCAATCTGTCAGTTGTCAGTGGGATATAATGATAACCAAAGGTGTAGAGTTAGAAAAAGAATGCAAAACATGTTTCTAAATTATTTGGGAAATGAATGATATCCAAAAAGGAGAAAAAAGTGTACATGCATATGTATATATGCATTAATATATGTATATACCGTGAGAAAACAGAATTATAATTAATTTCATTTAAAGACCTAATTAGACTTCATTAGCAGTTCCAGAGTCCAGCATAAATCTCACCTGAACATTTAACGCGGGCTCCCTCTGGACATGGCAGAGCAGCAAAGTTTCTGAGGTTGCTTGAAGAGGAACAAGGAAACAAGATGGTAAAAAATGAGGATTGCTTGACATTGAGGCTACTTCAGATTACTTTGCTTCTAATGATGAAAGCAGATGGGGCTTCCTTATTATGCTGGATGTCAGCTGTCCTCTCTGATGGCTCTACTGGCCAAATAGACTTTCATTTAGGTGGTAGAGAACTTCAATTTGAAGTGACTCCTTTTTCGTTTGCTCTGCTGGGGCTTAATTCAGGAGGACCATTTTAAGATAATGCCCTAAAACAATGGCTCCATATTAAGAGAAATACACACACATACTTATATATTTCATATATATTATGATATATAGATATATATTATGATATATATGTATATTTTTTGTCTTGAAAAATATATTTTCTTTACATTATTGAAGGCCATTATGAGCCAGCCACTTCAGTTGTAGCAAGGGTAAACAAGATAAAGAAATGCAAAAAGGGCCAGCCAAATGGCTCAGACGATTAAAGCACCTGCAAACAGGTGCAGGGGCCCAGTTTGATCCCTGCTGTGCTGGCCCCATCCCGGGGCACACTGAGATGGCAGTTGAGACTGGGCATGGAGGCATGTGCCTGTAATCCTAGCACTTGAGAAGCTATAAACAGGAGAATCACTATGAGTCAGATCTAGTAGTGAGACCCTGAACACCTTGTAGAACCTTCCCTAAAATACAGGAAAAATAAAAAGAAAGAAGTGTAGTAGTCTATTTTTTAAAAATTCATTTTAATGAGAAAAAAGATAAAATAGCAATGAAACAGTTTCAAGACAGGTTAGTAGGATGGTTACAATTATTAATACATTGCATATTTTTGTCTTTGTAGTAGTTATTCAGAGGACAAGATGCACACATGATATCTTGTCTAAACAATATTAGTACAAACCTTCTCAATGAACTAAGAGAAAGTAGCTGTATATCTATTGTATCTTGTTTATACATATATTTATTTTTTCGCAAAATTATCCTTTACACTTTTGGGAAGTTAGTAACACGTGACACTAGGTTGCCTAGCAACTAATAGCTGATGTTAACCAGACAGGAAGTTTATCTCAGGAATAAGGTAGCTTGTTTGCTTTAGGCACTGGGCCTAGTCCACCTACACGTATTTGATCCATTTGTTAGCTTCGTGGCTCCCACATACCCCTCTTTTTCATTTTGTTTTGTCAGAGATGCCATATTCATATGCTGAGCTATAAAAGGTTCAAGTCAACAACTTTTGACAATTGCCAGTTGTGCTGATAACCCACTACTATAATGGACTATTGGACTATCTTGGGTTATTTTTCTGATTTCAAGTACCTACCAACTTTGGACTGGCTTTAAGTATGAAAAGGTCCTTTAAAGAGTTTTCCAAATATAGCTTCTCTGACTGTAGTAGTCTATTTTTAAACACTGACTTTTAGGAAGTAACATTTAATGAAGTAGAAAGGCATTATCAGGTTGTTTTAAAATAACAATAGATATTAATTACTAAACACCTGTCCTTTGGTAAGTGTTCTCCTGAATACTTAGGCTGATTAATGTTTAAGTTTTATAATCAGATTAAGAGGTATTATTACTCCTAGGTCATCAATAAAACTGAAATTCAGAAAGATTATATTTCTTCAATACTGCACAATAAGTGGTAGAGTTAGGGACTGAACCAGTGTGTATTTGCTCCTTGACTGTGTTATCCTCCCTACATCAGATTTCTAAATTACAAAACAGTTAAATTAGTTAAATCAGTTAAATCCTATAAAAGAGGATGACACAAATCACTTTTCCTACATATAAACCTCATAATAAGAGTCATATCTCCTGTTAATAAGTCACTTATCGAGTGCCAGCTAGTAATAGAATTGAATTGTCAGGCAAGAAGTCCTGTGATAACAAACAGAACAACCTGATTTAAAGAGATCACCTAAAATAACCTCTCCCATCCTTAGAGGTAAACGTAACAGCTTTTTTGGGAAGATGTAGAAGGCATCACTGATTCACTGAATGAAGCTTTTGTTACCAAGTCCTACCTCATGAATGCTGCTTCCATCCATGTTAATTATGGTAAATTTGGTGCACTTTTAAAAAGTACTTGTAAAATCATGGGTTAGCATTATCAGGACAATGGAAGTTATTCAAGTTGTAGGGAAGAATAATGACTTTCCTTCTACCTATCTGAAGGTTAAATATTTGAGTCTATGAAATAAACCAACAGCAAGCAGATTCAAAGGATAAAAGATGGTTACTGTGTGCACCAGAATCTCAAGAAAAAATAACATGCAAGATCTAACTGGATTTAAGGTTTTATATACCTTCTCCAACAGAAGGAGGTGAAGGAGGGCATATGCAACTTAGGGAATACTAAATGTTGTTGAGGGAAGATAAAAAGGGCCCTTGGAAAAAGAAATGATCATTTATAATGAAGCTTATGGTGTGGTGCTTCAGTTTTGCTCTCCTGTGATAGGAGTTCATCTTCCTTGGTTGATAAAACTCTCAGGCCAGGAATTGGTTATAATTCAGTTAACTTGGGAGGACCTATCTCCAAGAAGATAAGGGAAATTGAAAGAAAATCTCTGCATCCAGGTATCATGAGTGCTCTCTGTAAGTATGTAGAATACCACATGAGGATATTTTGATGTGACACTTGCTGAAATGCTTCAACTGAGAAATCAAATGTTTTTAATGATGTCATGTCTTTTTAACATGAGTAGCACTATATATATATACAGATATATATATATCTGTTTCTACTTCACAACATGAATAGCTCTTTTTTGATAACCATCCCATTTTTTGATGTAGGGCATTGTTTAAAGGAAAAGCATGAACACTCAACAGTCAACAGCAATTTATGTATTTCTTGATGAAGAAATATTTCACCCATTTGACAAACAAAACATGAATTAATATACTACACATGAGTTTTGATATTTTAGTTTTATCCCATTTTGCCACTGCTTGATTACATTATATGCAGTACTATTTTATTTTCTATTATGGGGTGCACAGAAGTATTCAAAGCTTGACCAGGACCGAGATCCTTCAATTCGGCACCTTTCCTGTATTGCCTCCCCACACTTAAATGTGGCTGTACCTTTATTTGGCTTCTTTCTCTTTAATAAGTTTTTTAATGAGACACCTTTGTCATCCTTTTGGGTTCAGTTAATTAGCAAAGTAGATAGCATTTGATAGATTAAGTTTAAATGGTAGTTCTTGCCTTATATTTGTAAGGGTAACCTTTGGAGAACACAGTAATCCCATGTCAATTAAGTTGTGTAATTTGGAAAATGAAAAATGGAACATGGAAAAGAATGGTTGTAAGTTTGGGTATACAGTTTCCTTGAGGAGACTGTTGAAAGCAAACAAGGTAGGGAGTGTGAAGATGGGGACCTTAATGTAGAATGGCTACCATCAACAGAGCTGGACAAAGGAAATAATAACTATGAAGCTAGTCACAAACAAGTCACGAAGAGAAATTATAGAATTACACAGAGCTACTTACAATCTAAAATATTCTAGGTCTCTTGCTTGTTTTACTCCCTTCTGCCCACCATGAACAGTTTCTCCTCTGCCGATTTACCCTAGAGTCAGCAGATTATGGACTGAATCCCCTAGAAACTTGTGAGTCAAATAAACCTTTCCCTCAAAAGAAATTCTAGAAATTAGAAAACCTTAAGGTACAATATTTTACAAAGTGGTTGAATTTTTTTCAAATATTAGATATTTCAAGGTCATTTTCTTTCTATTCATCAGGAAAATAATTCTTCAAATGATATAATTTGAAGTCTCTGTTTATAAGACTCATTCTATGATGAAATGGTCTATAGTGATAATAACTCAAATTATGAGGGTTAAATGAACAATGTTTTGTTTTACTTTATTAGTGTGTGAAGGATACCTATACAAAATGTTTTTCTTTCAGTAAAATATAGTAATTGAAAAATTACATGACATACTCAGTAAAATACAGTAATTGAAAAATTACATGACATATTCAATGCATATTTATAAACTAAGCTTTGTGTTAGATGATTTTTACCTCATGATAAAGTATTATAAACATTGTGATCACTTTTGAAATGGGCTAGACTAAGTTATGATGTTCAATATGTTTTGTATATTAAGTGTAATTTTGATCTACACTTTTCAACTTGTGATGGATCTATTTGCATGTAAAATCATCCAAGATCCTCTCTAATGTTAACAATTAGTAATGGAAAGGAGATGTGGGTAAAAAAAAAAAAAAATGACACTGGAGAAAGATAACTGTACGTAAGTAAAATGGAAAAGTGAATATAACTTTGAAAATAAAATGTGTTTTCAATCCCCAGTACCGTACACACACAAAAAAAATCTGTTTTTTTCTTTTGTTGTTGTTGTTTTTGTATTTTAGGGAAGGGTCTATAGGGTGTTCAGGGTCTCACTATTAGATCGGACTCTAGAGATCCTCCTGTTTACAGTCTCGGCGTGTCCCGGGGGCGGAGCTAGCATGGCAGGCCCAGGGTGGAACTCCCAGCCCCTTTGTCTTCTTACAGGCGCTTTAATCTGCTGAGCTATTTGGCCAGACCCAGATGTGTTTATAATCTACTTCATGAAAGTACAAAGAGCTGAGAAATATATGGGAGAAACAAGTGCCTCTCTATATAAATATTATGCAAGGCAATTTGGTTGTATATCTCGCCTCATATTCTTACATATTGTTTTCCTTTATAATGCAGGAATCTGAAATTCAAAGATGTTAAATAAATTATTCAAACTTAAAGGACTGCAACGTGTCATTTGAAGGCTTTGTGTAATGGAAATTAGACTTTGTTTACTTTACAGAAGCCAAAAGTTGCTGTAGTGTAAAGTTCCTTCTTTGGAATTATTCCCCACTTTCTGTATCATGCACAGACTTTGGTATCCGGCGTAAAGAAACAAGGAAAATGGTGACTGTGTCAAGCTGGTGTTTATGGATATTTCTGAGCCATTGAGGTTCATACAACTTGGTTCCTTTGTCATGAGAGATTCTTAAAATTCTTACAGTTTCCCAAATACCATTATCAAATTCCCTTTTACTGATTTCACAATCCCTAGCACACCCTGAAGTTCTTGGTTTTTTAGCTAGCCATTCAGGATGAACTTGAGTCTGTATGTGAAGGTGTCTGTGGCTGTTGTTCCCAACCTTTCAGTACTTTCAACTTCATAACTCCTGTGAAGTATCCTTACACTGTGCAGAAACTAGTCAGTAGCTTGGCTAAATCAGTATTAAAATGACTTACAAATTTTAATAATACTGAGGAGTACAACTCACCTACCACCAGTCTGATCGACATGGATCCTCATGGACTCTCGCTACTGGCCCTTGTCCATGTTATTCTATGTTCCTTTATTCAGCCAGTGCTGTGCTTTCATCCCCAACAGCTCGGTGCATTATGTTTATTTATCCTTGTTCTCATTGTATTGTCAGTTGGGAAACTGAGGTTCAGCCACATCATGGACTTCCCAGTAGCTAAGCAGCAGCAGGATGCTGAGGGATGCCCCAGGGTGCGCCAGCCCTCCCATTGCTCTAGACTGAGTCATGGGCAGGGGGAAGATTGTGAAGCCAATTGGAAAGATATTTCACTTTTCATTTCACAGCAATTTGACATTTTGAATTAAAAATATTAAGTACTGTTTGCATCTCTATCATTTTGCATACAGAGATATTAGACTGTTTCCTGTCTTAGTACGTCACTTAAGAAAACTATCATTATACAGTTTCACATGGAAGAGTGTCTATATTTTTTTTCTTCTTCTTAACTTTGTCACAAAGGCATATTTATTTTAGCAAAAATAGATAAGCTACTAGGAAGACGGCACTATGTCTGTTATACAGCTCAAGATTGGAGACATAATTTGTTTGAACTATCTCCAATATGTTGCAAAAGGCAGACACTTGGCAAGCTTAATGCCATCCATCTGATGTAACTGAACTTAAGGCTGGAAGAATAACACTTTATTTCAACTTTGAAACATTGTGAATAAAACTGTCATTAGATCAACAGCAAATGCTGCTTAAGGAATGTGCCCGATTTACATAATATAATAGAAACTTTTTTCAGCAGAATATGCTTGATTGAATATTATGTAAAATTTATTATTTTATTTTAATGTATTTACTACAGGATCTACAGGGTCTCACTACACAGATTGAATTGTAGTTATCCTCCCTGTTTTTCAGCCTCCCAAATGTTGGGATTACAGGCACCTGATACCATGCTCAGTATCAGTTGCTTTCTCAGCACGCCAGGGGGCACAGTACGTCCTGCCAGGGATCCCTGCATCTAACTAAGCAGGCGCTTTAATTCACTGAGCTATTTGGCCAGCCCATAAATTTATTTTAAATAATATTTTAAAAATGTTTTTCAACTAAGAGTTATTTAATAGAAAAAGAGTAAGGGAAGTATCAATTAGCCTACTTCTTCAATTTAACTCTCTTGGATATATTCAAGTATCACTCCTATATTTTTATGTTGTTGAAATGTTAATGAGGAGTATATATTTTATACTCTGCTGTTTCTTAATTTCATATCACATATATCCTAAATGTCCAATTATTTTTTAAATTCTTTTAATTACATAAGTACTATTGAGATAGACTTTTTCAGAAGCACCAAGTATTAAACATTTCTTCCTAATTCGTTGGTGCAATATAAATGTTTGCTGGTAATATTATCTTTTCTCATTACCTATTAAAGCAAGTTTTTATTAGATGAATCCTTTCCTTGAGGCAAAAACGAAATCTCAGTGACTTTATTATTTTATTTTTATTTTTATTTATTTACTTTTTGCGGAACTGAGGATTGAACTCAGGCCCCTGTGCTTGTCAGGGAAGCGCTTATTCTACTGAGACATCTCCCCAGCCTCTCCGTGACTTTATTTTTAAAGTTTACTGTCCATACAGGACTTTCTCTAAAAATAAGTATAAATTTTATTTGGGTTTCATGCATTCATGTAGAGCTGTAAATAACAAGCACAGATAGGGAGTTTTTTAATATTATGAAAATTATGATGACATTTTATTGAGCCATTGCAAATGGGTAAGCTATATTTTAAAAATACGCATTCACAGCATTTTCCACAGATAAATATTAAACTTGTGTGTAGATTATATTTCTTAGGGATAAATGGGAAAAAGCAGAATACTAATAAACTTTTTACACCATACTTATTTCACCTGCAAGGAAGATATGCAATTATGTTAATTTTAAAAGCAACAAAACTTTCATTATTTAGCACTTGTCCAATAATTTAAAGAGTTAATGTACCTCTCTCTAACACAAGTTCCATGTCAATTTGACTCTGATAGTACAGAGATGACTAATGGCCTTCTTACGTATTTGGATTTTTTTGGTGATAAAAACAGATTTGTGCGAAGGTCTCTGTGAATCCTGTGAATATGTTTCATTTGTCCATTCCCAGTCCATCCCCAAAGCATGACCTATCAATACCTAAATATTTATGAATTAAGAAACAAATATATTTCTAGTAGGCAAAGTACAGCTTTTTTGTTTGAAATAAAACAATCCATTCAGTGTACTGTGTAATGAAATCTTCAGTGAATTTTGGTATGTGTTTACAGTAAAGAAAGTCACATACAAGATCACTGTCAATTAGCTTTCATGAAAATCTCAAGCCTATTTCTCTTCCTAAAGCCTAAATCTCTTAGGAAAGAGAGTTCATAATTAATGTTTGGGGCATGTTTCAAAGTGAATAATTCTTTTTTGTTAACAGTTACTTTTTGTAAGGCATTAGGATTTCATGCACTATTTCCAAGAATAATTTTAGTATCAGTACCTAGGAAGCTGAAAGATACTAGCTACTACCTGAATTACTACTCGCAATACAAAGTTTTCTAGTAATGTTCCTTGGTTAATTATAGTACAGAGGAAAAAATCTTTTATGAGTATGAGTGAATATTTTTCAGTTGATAACTAAAACAAGTTTAAAAATTATCCTGTCCCTATAATAAATATAAGATGTGAGTTCCCAATTGCTTCTAATACTAATTTTAGTTTTAAGCATATTTTTGCATCTGTATCTACTTTAAGTATTTTATTTTTACCTTTTCTCCAAATAAATGCAAGTGTTTATAGTTTTACATTTGAACAGAACACAATATTATAAACATTTGTCACTTCCATTAGGTCCTTGATTAAAGTGTATTGTATTTATTACCTTAAATCCACAAGAGCTGCCTACAAGACTATAACCGTAGTTTAGTTCGGTGCTTCAAATCTCTATGTGTTGATACAAATGAGATTTTTCCTTGAACATTGTTACTTAAATCTGGTTGTGAGACATTCTCTTTTCTTTCTCCATACATCATTGATAACATTTAATACTTTGTCAGTGGCACCTGGTACTGTCATCAAAGATGACAGCTTAGGAAAACTGAATTTTCCCAGAGAGACATATCCAAGCAGACTCAAATTTTAATTTTGCCACATTGAGATAGATATCAGATTGTTTTAATTTTATGCAAGACATCTGGGACACCTTTGCTGCAATTTGGCGATTCATACTACTGTTAAATGTTTGCCTTATTACAGGTAGCACAAGGTCTGGGACTTAACTGTCTGTATTATCTAATTTTCTAGTGACTCTACTGAATTAAGTCTAGGATAGAATGACAGAGACTCTACCTTTTCAAACTTGTGCTCTTGTGTATGACTTACAATTATTTCAGGACTTGGGGAAATACTTCCATTTTGGACTCCTTAATGTTCTGAGATTAGTTAGACTTCTAACATGGCTTGAGAATTCTGATATTTTTTATATTTGCAAATTGTGAGACCATTTGTGTAGAAATTATTATGTAATTATAAAGCTGACAAGCTAGGTTTTTATTCATCTGTGTCCATGCCCCTGGATATTTT
This sequence comes from Octodon degus, assembly GCF_000260255.1. Classification (NCBI taxonomy): domain Eukaryota; kingdom Metazoa; phylum Chordata; class Mammalia; order Rodentia; family Octodontidae; genus Octodon; species Octodon degus. Next base: position 2,606,854 of record NW_004524794.1, read on the forward strand.
AACTCCCTGATATTGTTGGTTAGACACATAATGATAGTGTTTACAAAACACATACACCAGTCCACTGATTCAGTCATTCTGAGGCGCAAGTAGAGGTCAAAGGTCATAGTCTGCAAGAAAGCCTCTGTGCATAACTTCAAGTGGATGAGCAGACTCATATTCTGTTTCCTGTTCTCCAAGCCTTGCTACATTGTTGGTTCTCTTTTCTTTGCCCTTTCTGACTCACTCTAGGTTTTTGGTAGATAAATAAGACATGTAGACAGATTCCAGTACTAGAGTCAAGGATATCAGAGGAAGTAAATTTACCATTTAAATATCTGTGCTCATTTCTTATTATTGAGATATGTCCCCCAAAGTTCATATGTTTAGGAATTTCATCCCTGATTCAAGAGCTCGGAGACAGACCCTTGAAGAAGTAGTATGTGCTCACATGAATGGGTGATCATTTCTGGAAAAATGGCTTTGCCATAGAAGTGAGTTTGCCCTCCTCTTCCTGTCTCACCAGCTCTGGAGCCATGCGATGCTCTCTTTGTGTTGCATTCACTAATGCCATTGCCAGACTGGATCCCTTGATCTTGGTGTCTAAAACAGTGAGCCAGAGCAACTACTGTTGTTTATAATGTAGCCATCCATGATGTTCTATAATAGCAGCACAAAATGAGCAAAGACAACATAGACCTTAGATTTTTCCTAGAACAGGAGCCCTGATCTGGGCCCACACTGGATGGGATCATTGAGATGTTAGCACTGTAAGCAGAATCTTTAGGGATACCGTGACCCTGATAGGCCTTGTCAAATGTCCCTAGCCTTTCATTTGACCCAAAGAAAACAATCTAAATGAGGCTCTCTTCCTTGGTCTAGAAAATCATAACCCATGACACATAACCCTTGGCCCTTTTTCTTCCTAAGAAACAAGAAACGTTTACACAGCAAAATCATGTAGCAGTACTATTAGCAGGATCAGTTGTGAAACTGAAAAAAAAAAAAAGTCTTTATGGTGTTTTGCATTAGCCTGTTTTCTATGGCTATAACAAAATATCTGAAGACAGGTAACGTAAAGAAAAGAGGTTAACTGAACTCCTATCTTCGAAGCTCAGGACATGGCACTGGCATTAGCTCACTTCTGGGAAGAACCGCAAGGAGGATTGCATCACAGTGCTGAGAGTGCAAGATAGATGGGAGGGTGGCTTTATGTTGCTCACTGCCCAGAATTAGCCAGGTCTCTTCAGAACTGGCGCAGCCCCTTCTGAAGGCATGCTCCCAGTGATTTTGTGGCCCCCGCGAGGCTCTAGCTCTCTCTCTCACAGTTTCCACATTTCCTAACAGAACTACACATGGGACCCCTTGGGGAAGAAACCAAGTGCTATTATAATGAACACAAAATGTAATTACCTTCAGTTGTCCTACAAAAATACAAAAATCTTTGTAACCTTAAGATGTATTTTGGATTTGATTTGAAACTGTCTCATTGCTATCTGTTTATCAATAAAACTTTGAAAAAATAAGTTAACAAAAAAAAATAAAGTCAAAAGGGCATTTGAAAATAAAAAAATAAATCCAGGCAATAAAATAAAATAAAAAGATGTATTTTGATGTGAAATCAAAATATCAGAAAACATTTGTACATCAGTATCATTCATTCAGTCATGAAAATGACATGTTTTTAGATTCAAATTTTTGTTTTTCTGGAATTTGGAACTCAACAGAGAAGTACAGCATG
>NW_004524794.1:2608673-2613384 GCF_000260255.1 Octodon degus
AAAGGGCATTTGAAAATAAAAAAATAAATAAATAAAATAAAATAAAATAAAAAGATGTATTTTGATGTGAAATCAAAATAAAAGAAAACATTTGTAAATCAGTATCATTCATTCAGTCATGAAAATGACATGTTTTTAGATTCAAATTTTTGTTTTTCTGGAATTTGGAACTCAACAGAGAAGTACAGCATGTATTTTTTAAAATTCAGCAATACAAGAGACATAGTTGTGATTGTGAATAAAAATGAAATAACATGGGGATAAATTTAAAGTAGACATGTGAGGATAAATGCCAGATTAAAATGTTTAATGCTTACCTTTTAGAATTTTTGTAAGGTATGGAGAAATTTATAAAAATATTTTGTATAATTCCAATTTTATAATGATCAATCAGTAGGCTTTGTTATTTACTCTTATTCATTTAACTAATTTAGAAAATGAAACAAAAAAATCTCATCTCTTTAGTCTACCAAAATACAAGAAAGATTTCTACATTTGGGAAGTTTTCTACTATTACTTCTGCCCATGTTCTTTTCATATCATTTGTATTGGCTTCTTTCTCATTGATACCTATTAGTCTCAAGATGCTCATCTTTGCAAAATCTTTCAGGTAATGAATAATTTTTTCCTGCATCCTAGTTGTTTTTAAGAGATTTTTTCTTACCTTTTCACTAGCTGCAATGGCGTCTTCAAGATGTGAAACTCTATCTTCACTTTCACTCAAATGGTTTTGCAAGCTTGTGATTGAGATTTTAAGTTCCTCTATATCTCTTTGTGTGTGCTTCATGCAACCTATTTCTTTCCTATAGTGCTCATTCAAGGATTCCATTGTTTTTCTAATCTCTTTTTTATCAGTGTCTTCTTGAGAAGCAGTTCTTAATCCTTTCATTATTGTTATCATTTCTTTTTTTACTTCAGAGATTATTTCTGATCGGATTTCCTTTATAAATCAGTTTTGAAACTATCTCATTACTATTTGTTTCTCAATGAAATTAATAAGAAAGAAAGATTTCTAAACTGTAGTGTAATATGATTTATAGTACATTTACATTTGCTTCGTCATATATTTATACATGTTTATATGTATTATGTGTAGGAAAATAATGGTATAAAGATAGTTTTAAAATTAAAAACTATGTACAGTTTTTCTATGTAAGAGGATATGCATGAAAGTATTTTTATTAGTAGACTGGAACTGGCACCATTGATTTTCTTATTGTAATCATTTTGAAGTATTTCAGTTATACATTTTACTTTATCTGTACAATGTTAAGATGAATTATTAAAATATGAAAAATCAGCAGGCCTATTTTCTATCATCAAATACATATTCAAATTTAATTTATAGGCTTCAATTTATCATTTTTAGTTCATTTCTTTTTTGCTACTTTGAATATGGTAATATGATATTTTGATATTACAAAGTCTGTAATCCAAATTTTGCATCTAAAAGCAGCACATGTATGCAGTTAACATACAAATTTCTCAGAGAGCCTATCATGTACCTAAAAAGTTCACTATATCAAACGTGTATGAACATGGATTTACCTAAGCAAATAATAAATCAGCTAAGAAATATGAGAGAATTTTTCACTTGGCTGCAGACTTCATTGCTGGTTCTCAAACAGTTGAGTAGTAAACATGTGACTATCTTGGACCTGTGCCCTGGTGACTGTCCATCTGTAGACTGTCTGCTTATTCAGCTTGCCATAGACTGTGCTCCACCATTCACAACCCAAAAGTGAGACCAGAAAGAAAGATGATTTCCTCCAAGAAGGCTGGCCCTGTGTGCTGGTCCTGGAGTGTTTAAAATTAATTGGTGGCTGTACTATTTATGAAGTGCTTGGTGCTCAGATCCTTGAAGAACTACATGATGATTATCCTGCGATGTCTAGCCTGGAGGTGTCACAGTTTCCAGCACTGTGATTTCCTCCCACCAGACATCTGATGAACTGTAGTACTCAGCCCTGGCTTTCAGCGATTCAGCAGTAAGGTCTTTTGAGTATTAAAGTACAATTTAAAAAGTCAGTATTGAATCCATTTCATAGTTTGTGTATTTTGTGTCTTCACTAATCACAGTAGCTAAGGAAGAAGAGGGAGGAGTACAAAGTCTCCTTCTACACATCAGCTTACCAGAGAAGAAGGTCTATTGAAAAACTTACCTCTCCATATTTTGTGCTTCTAGTACATTTCACCAATTATGTCAGATACTTCTCAGTTTGTAACGCATGAGTGAAGAGGACAGAGCAAGGAGTGGGCATCCTCTCATTTCCCAAGTAGATAGAAATTCATGGACATGTTTAAAACTAAGATAGGTATGGGAAAGGAAACAGTCCCCAAGTGGGACATCCACACAGAAGACTGATTCCTGAATTGTGTTCTTCTCTCATTTTATAATTATTAACCAATAATCCAATCTCTGACTTACTTGGTTAGATTGAGGTTAATTAGTAGTTGATATAAGGATACAATTGCAAAATGTAATGAAGGTAACATCATATATTATATACCACATATAATACAGTATATAATGACGTATATCTTAAAGGCATACTTTGATCTCTGCTGCTGGACTAACTTGAAATTTATTATTGCATTAAATGTATTATTAAAATTAGCAACATTGTTTATGTAGTAGATAAGGAGAATCCATTGTTTTGTTAAAAATAAAAACGTTAAATTGTTTCCACCACTATCTGATATTAAATGTGTGCGTATGTAGAGAAGAATGAGGAGAAAAGTGGTATCTTAATTTAGGATAAGAAAAGAAGACAAAATAACTACTTTATATTACAGAGAGGTTGACTCTTGACATTAGTTTCACCATGGGAAATCTATAATCTTTATTCTTGTAAAATTAATTGGTGGCTGTACTATTTATGAAGTGCTTGGTGCTCAGATCCTTGAAGAACTACATGATGATTATCCTGCGATGTCTAGCCTGGAGGTGTCACAGTTTCCAGCACTGTGATTTCCTCCCACCAGACATCTGATGAACTGTAGTACTCAGCCCTGGCTTTCAGCGATTCAGCAGTAAGGTCTTTTGAGTATTAAAGTACAATTTAAAAAGTCAGTATTGAATCCATTTCATAGTTTGTGTATTTTGTGTCTTCACTAATCACAGTAGCTATGTTCGTAGCTCAAAGCAGATCAACCAAGGGACAACATTGTTTTACACTTTTACCCATGAAGGTGTAGTGTAGTACTTCCCACTGTTTTTTCCTTAATGGTCACAATCCTGTCTACAAGTCATTGTGAATTTCTCTGGCATTTGTGGCATTGTTCATCAAACAGTAAATTATTTTTCAAGTTGATAAAATGACATATGTGTTAATAAAGAAGTAGAAAAAAATTTTCAACTCCTTAAAAATCTTTAAAAATGACAAATAGTGACAACCTTGCCACTGCAGATGAGTCACCTAACATAAGCAGGTTACCTAAGATTCCTTCCTCCACTAAAACTCCCCAACTCTGACATGTCCTTGTTAAGTGTCACCCATATCCTAGAGGTACTAAGTCTGCTTCTAGAGTAAGTTGTCATCAAATCAGGCTTTCTCCCCTTTTTTGGTAGATAAATCAATCTAACACTTGAATGGAAATTTGAAGATGGCGCATGCCTTCTCAAAACTAAACTTTATTATTGAAAAATAATTGTTTATGCGGCCGGGGAGATAGTTCAGTAGAATAAGCGCAAGGCAAGTGCTTATTCTAATAAGGCCCTGGCAAGCTCAAGGGCCTGAGTTCAATTTCCGGTTCCACCAAAAAAAAAGAAAGAAAAAAAAAAAAAAAGAAGAAATATCTGTTTATGACTTAGATAACTCATTTCAAAAACAATAACAAGAACAGCAACAAAAAGAAATCTCTTTAGGTGTGGTGGAAAATAGATATTCACATCAATACTTTATATGAAGGAAAGTAGTTTGCATGTATCCCCTACACTGTATGGTTCAGGATTCATTTTATGTTAGAATTACTAGTTATCCTCACAGTTCTTTCCTTTGCCTGGGCTTCTTACTACTCTGTAGCATTTTTACAAGCTAGACTTAATTTTATCACACTGAGATTACCATGAAGGTTGTCTTGGCAGTCTAGAAATGTACCTGCTGCTCCCTAATTTTTAACAGTAATGAAGACTCTTTAGAATTTTTGTTCAGGATCATCAAACTAAGCTACATCTCCACCCTTATTTTATTTTTGTATTTTGAGACAAGGTCTCTGTGAAGTCACTTGGTTACGCAGCCTGGGATTGAATTTGAGATACTCCCACCAGAGCCTTTTAGAGTACTGCTATTACAGGATTATACCACCACACCTGACTGATGCAAACTCTTAATTAGAATATGGTTTCTTTTGCCCGTTAATTCTTATGTCTTGGCCAGTGAATGAGAATTTGAACAGGAGTCACACAGAGAAATTTCTATATTTAATTTATATTATTATTATTGTTGTATTTACATATTGGCTTATGTAAGAGTTTCTCTTTTTTCCCATTAAAAATTTACAATTAGTACTTGTCAATCCCCAGGAAAAGTGAAGAACTCCACCCTGCCAGCACTCATTGGACTAACCTGTTAGTATAGCACATTGCCCTTAAAAATGTATTTAAAACATATTGGAGGCTGGGGAGATCGCTCAGTGGAATAAGTGCTTGTCTGGCAAGCACAAGGTCCTGAGATTGATCCCTGTTACCACCAAAAAAAAAAAAAAAAAA
>NW_004524794.1:2613484-2628235 GCF_000260255.1 Octodon degus
AAACATATTGAAATGAGTTTGAAAGCACAGTGTTTAAAATTCATGTTTATTGATATACTATGTCATTAAAAAAACTCGATATATTTTCTCTACCAGCAACAAACAAGACAGGAATTGTTTTTATTCTTTTTGTGTGCTCAAAGGCTATAAATTATTCGGTTACTTCTATAACCTTCCCATTGCTTGTTTTGCCATGATAGACCCTTTCAGGGACGGGGTGAATGTGGTGGCTGGAAATGAGTTTGTGTCCCCCAAGGCTGCTGTGCTGTCAGCCTTGTCCCCAGTGGAAAGTACTGGAAATTAGAGTGAGCGCTGAGAGAGGGAGCTCAGGCAGAGTCACTGGGTTTTGACCATCCTTGGAGAGGGATTCATGGTGATCCTGTGGAGTGGCGTAGGCCTCATGGGAGTGGCTTGGCCCTGGACAGTACTTGCACTCTTTGGTACTAGAGTAAGCTTGTCTCCATTCTTTCCTTTTTTCCTGCTATGTGAGCTCATTTCCCCGTCCCATCATAATGCAGCTGTAGTGGAGGAAAAGAGTCAATTAAAAAAAGTTTGTGTAACAGTGTGGCTGTTTTCTGCAGAAGCGGTCCCTTCCCCTTGCAAGAAATCAACTTCCTATACATTTTCAAGTTTTATAGATCTGCTGGATTAAAGCTAAGCTCTGTGGTAATAAGCTAGGCTTAGCTAGGTAATAAATTTGCCTAAAATAGTTGAAAGTGCTATTCAAATGCTGAGAATGATTAACATGCATCCACATTCTGAGTTCTTGATCATTTTTATTTTAGTATTTCAGAATATTTTAAAATTGAATCATCGGAGCTAGTCTCAATGAGCCATTTTTCTGCTTTCAATATCAAAATATTTTCTACATCATCATAATTTTAATAAGGTATTATAGAACTGCCCTCATATTTTATTAGTTGTAACAAAAAGTCCTTTTCGTATATCTACTTTTAAACATATACCTTTTGTTGGGAATCTGGTCAAGGATTTGGTATAACATGTCTTAGAAAAAAATCTTCTAAAAGTGTTGTCAATATGAATCTAATGTAATAAAGTGTAAGTTATTTTCCTTTGTAGGTATAGTCAACTTGACTAAGCTCCTTATGCTGCTGAGCTTTCTCCCCAGCCGATATACAGCACTGTTACTCAAGTTTCCAATTGCTTACTAGTCTTCTGTTCAAAAATATGCTTGAATTAATACTTTCTTAAGTTGCCTCATAATACCATAAACAACACTGCAGCTTACTTCCGCATCTTACGCTTTGTCCCCTAACCCTGCTTTTTCCACATTGCATTGATCACCTTGTAAACATGATGAAATTTAATATTTATGTGCCTAGTGTTATTATGCCACCTCGCATTTAGGTGCCACCAGGCACCAGCTCCACATTTGCTCTGTGTAACAAATGAAGCAAATGAATCCCTAAGAGAGAAGCAACAGCTGAGAAAACTTTTCTGTAAAGTGCAGAAATCATTATTTCCATCTCCATCAACAGACAAAGCTTATGTATTGAAACTTAGAAACAGTTGTAGACAATATTTAAATACATAGGTATGACTTTTATTAAATATTATTTTCAAAATGGACTGTATTCTAGCTTTGACTCAAATTTTATTGTTTGCTCATAATATCTTGCACACAAGCTTTTAAAATGTTTGTTCAGTGAATGAAATACATAGAGCAGTAAAATCAAGAATATTTAAAATGTAAGCATAACTTACCTAAAAATGTAAAAAACTCTCAAATTGGTAGGCATTATGCATTTTGCTTATTTCTTGTGATACTGGGTATTAATCCCAATTGAGAATACAAGATCCTCATATTTGTTGAATTTCACATGTGAGAACAGTAGGTTTTCTTATGACAGTGAGTTAGACATGGACTTGAAATTACGGTATGAACTTGACACTGCTATTCTCTTACTTTGTGTACATTTTAAGCAACCACACAGGGTGAATACTGAATACTGTCATAGTGCTGTCAGTATATAAATATTATTTAGGACCACTATTGATCATAAACACTCAATATGAACAACCATTTTTAATCTCCTATCATCATGTTTTGAAATTCTGTAACATTGTTTTTATTGTTTTTTTCTCCTAAAAATATTTACATGCAGTGTGTAAACTGTGAGTTTATTTTGCTTCATACTGAAAGGTGAGGGGGCTTTCAGGTTCTCTCAGTTGTTTAAAGCACCTGCTTAGGCAAACTCAGGTGCAGAGGACTGTGGTTTGATCCCCAGATCTACATGCTGCACCAAACCTGCCTTTAAGGCAGCCTGAGCTAGCCAAAAAAAAAAAAAAAAATCCTTCTACATACTGAAAGGTGATTAATTCACTTAAAAATGGAGAATTAGGGCATTGATGTAAAAGCTTAGAACGTCTACCCTTATTAAATATGTTTACTGAACTTGGAATAGAATTTTTATACAAATTTATTTTCATATTGTTATCAGAGAAGGGAATTTTAGCATTTTGAATGTCTTGATTATTTTCTGTTATATGCACATAATTCTCAAGTGGTATGAAAAGGAATTTTTAATCCTAAAATATTATCATATTAAATTAGGAAATTTTTTGTCATGATAAAAATCCTTTGGAAGACTTTTATTTTGACATATTTACATTTTAATGAAAAAACAAATATTCTGAAATAATAAGAATATCATGAATCAATTTTCACTTAGATTCAGTTCTCTATAATGGGGGTATCCTTTTCTTTTGAAACTTATTCTCATATTTATAACATATTGTTATAATTTGTATCTAGCTGTCCCCCCAAGCCTCATGCAGTCAGTGGGGCAGGCTTTTAGAATCTGTGATTAATGCATGGTCCAATGCTGTGATTATGGGTGTGAGTGCTACACCTGCCCTGAGGTGGGTGGCTTGGATACAATATGCAGAGGAACACAGGCTTGCTAGCTGCCCCAGCAGCTTCTCTTCCCGTTGCTCTTGGCTGTTTTCCACTGCCATGAACGGCTGCCCTCTGCCATGTGCCACTCTTTCTTCCTTGGAGCCAGCTGAGTATGGACTGAAACCTCCACTAACTGTGAGCTAAGTAAACCTTTCCTCCTTAATTTTGGGTGTTGCACATTTTATCCCAGCAATGATAGAAAGGTAACTGTGTCACATAATTTCCATTAAACTTTGTTGATTATTTGTGTTATCTTAGCTTCTATTAGAGCTTTTATGCATTTGTTTGATTATGTAGTTACTCACAGGACTCATTGATCATTCCCTTTGTGTTGTATATGTCAAACTATGTCATATTTTCAAGTTAGGGTGAAGAACGCTAGGGCAGCACCATGAAGGCACTGGGTGCAGACCCTCGGTGGAGACCTAGGCTGGTCTGGGACAGGCGCCTTGGCTGAGCTAGGAAGTCATCACCTTGTGCTGATTAGCCTCTCGGAAGTCTCCCAGTGGCTTTTTATGTTGCTCCCTACTACTCGTTTTTTGTAGAGGTTTCCTTTAGAAATGCGAAATATTTGTTGTTTTATGTTTTTATTTCCATTTTCTATTTTTTTAATTATAGTCATATTTTTAAGATAAAAATTTTCTTTATCCCATCTGCTCTCTGATAATAAACATTAACTTAATCAGATCTAGTTTTTTCATTACTGGGGATTGATCCCAGACCCTTCTTACTGAGCTACATCCTAGACCTTTTTCTTTTACTTTAGACAGTTCCCGAGGCTGGGCTCAAGGGTGCAAGCTTCTCGCCTCAACTTCACCGAGTGCAGAAATTGCAGGAGTGAGCCTCCATGTCCAGCCAGACTATCTTTGTGATCAATATTTACTTTATATTTCTTAGATGACATATTTTAAATATAAACTTACTTTCCTCTAAAAAAAGGAAATGAGTAGCAAAAATGCCCAAAACATTCATAAACTTTTGTAATTAAAATCAAATAAATACTAGGAGGAAAGCCATGCTACATGAGTGTCATGATTATTTTCTTTTTTCAGATTTTGCATTTTAGTTTCTCTGTTTTTTAAAGTTTATTAAACTACACACTACCTATGTAGTTTTCGTCCTAATTTTTTCTCTTGTTTATCTTATGCAAATTGTTCTGATAAATGCTATATGTAAATATACATATACTCACAGTTTAGTTTTCAAATTTAGTATATGGTGATCACATTAAAATGGGATAAGACTGTGGCCAGGGAGATAGCTCAGTAGTCTAAAGCGCCTGCTTAGGCAAGCTTAAGGAAATGCGGGGATCCGGGTTTGACCCCTGGCATCACAAGTTGCCTCAGCCCCACCCCCAGGGTGGGCTGAGCAGGCCAAAAAAAAAAAAAAAATTGGGTAAGATGACCGAAGCTATTTTATCAAGAGTTTATTAAGAGAAGTTATTTTGTGTTACACTTTTAGCTTGCCACATTCATACTTACATGAAATTCCAAATAATTAATATTTCATGATTTCATATTTGATAAATATAAATATGATTGTACTTGGGAGTGATGCTTCAGAAGATAAATGCCAGGAGAGAAATACAGTTGATTTGTGCCCTAGTTTTTAATGTGTCAAAACCATGAGAGGGCAGAAAAACTATAAATTACATATAAAAGGTCACTCAAAAATTAAGTCATGTCTTAAAAAGTAGGAATCTGAGGGTAGACAATGCAGATAGCCCTAAGATATAGAAAGCAGAAGAAAAAATAGTGAATAGGTACTATAAATATCCTTAGAGTAAATTTTTTAATCTCCAGAATAAGGACATAGTCAATGAAATACCATTTCCGAAACTTGCCAATATCTCCAAAATTCTAAAATATTCTTGTCTCCTCTTTTACTGACCATTTAAATGCATGGGATCTTATGAAGTGATTTGATTTACCAGGAATGCTTTTTTTGCTGCATAGCGTTCACTCTTAACAAAAGACATAGTAGTGATCAATAAATAGGTCAGAATAGCTTTTGTTCTCATGAACAACCTTTCACTAATATAAAAATACTTTCAGAAATTGTTTCACATGAATTAAATGAATAACAAAGATGAAGCCCAAAGCAAGTCTACGAATACATATTTCGACCCTCTAGTTTCCACTCCTAATTAGGAAGACAGAATCAGAATTCTAGATTTTATCCAGGATGACAACCTTGACCTATTTTATGTCAATCATTGTTTTAAATGAACTTACAGAGTGTTGCTGGAATTACTGTAGGCCTCGAAATAGCTACACTTTATACTTGATTCAGTTTAGTCCATTAGAGTCTGATTACTTGGATTGTGTAATTTTTGATACTTAGCCTGTTCTGGACAGCTAGATTATTACCCTTTCACCTCTGTGCACTGTAAATCTTTTTTCTTTTTGTTTCTTTCTTTCTTTTTCTTTTCTTTTCTTTTTTTTTTTTTTTTTGTATTTAGGATAGGGTGTAGAGGGTGTACAGAGTCTCACTGTGTAGATCGGACTCATAGTGAGCCTCCTATTTATAGCCTCCCCAGTGCTGGGATTATAGGCATGCACGCTACCACACCCAGTCTCAATCTGGCTCAGCGTTCCCTGGGGGCAGAGCCAGCACAACAGGCCAGGAATCAAACTCCTGGCACTTGTTTCTGCCTAAGCAGGCACTTTAATCCTCTGAGCTATTTGTCCATCCCTGAGCACTGTAAATCTTAAAGTTGACAGTTCTTCTTTTAAAATTCTGTTAACTAGACATTCAGCCAATTCTTTATAACTATGTTGTATGTTTTTCTGCACACTAATGTTACTTCTCACTTTTTGATTTGACCATTTACCCCTTCCTTTCTCCAAAATTCTAAATTATTTATTTTGTCTTTTAACATATTTGTAAACTTCAAAAACAGTACTTTGTGAAATGGAGTGTTAGAAATACAAATCAGGGGCTGGGGAGATGGCTAAATGGAATAAGCACTTCCCTGGCAAGCACAAGGGCCTGAGTTCAATCCCCAGTTCCACCAAAAAAATAAAAGAGAGAGTGAAAGAAATAGAAATCAAAGTAATTTGAATAGGAAGATTTCAGTATAAATTTATTGACTATATGTGTGCTTAAGAAACAGCAATGTCTAGTATATGATAAGTAGAGATACGGTTCACAGTGGCATATTTGAGGAGGCACTACACCTTGGCCTGAGATAAAGCAGCTACATAAGAGTCTACCCTCTATAAGATTACTCTTCTGCTGGGCAGAAAACAGTTATGGCTAGGCAGCCAAGAAGTCACTGTGGTGCCACCCTGGCAGAGTCTCCTGGAAATCTGCCCTCTGGCACTTGCTGGAAGTCCATCCTGCGCAGTACCAGAGACTGTATGAGCAATGACTTTCCTGGTCAAGCCTGTGTAAGAGAATTTCTGGCAGGTTTCTGGCCCTGACTCCTGTCCTGTGCTACAGCATCTGGGCAATGGGCCAGGTTTACAGGAGCCTAGGAAGTGATTCCCGTGTGCTTTGGAACCAGGGAAAGGAAGCCTTTCTCCAACAATGTCTTCATAGTGTCTTCTCCTTACAAAGTCACCTCATGTTACCTGGCAGCGAAAGAATACTTAGTGTGTCAGCCCTATTTTTACAGAATCAGAAATAAAAGGTAAATCTGAAGTTAAAAGAAACAAACACTATTGATAATGCCTTTACTTTAATTTAACTATCTAATTTGCATTATAACCTTACAAAGACTGTGGACCACAAAGAAGCTGATAATCTCCTTGTAGAGCAATTCACAGATAGGTTAAAGTTCTCTTTAGTTCTGATAGATGTAGCCAGTTGCATTATTTGAGATAGACAGCAAGCCAATTTTTTTTGGTACCAGGAATCAAACTCAGGACCTTATGCTTGCCAGGCAGACCCTGTGCTGCTGAGCTGTCTCACTGGCCCTGAAAGCAAGCTGTTTTTGGACCTTGAGAGCTTCTTTGGAGGTTCTAGCAGGGACCACAGCTACTTGTATACCCTTAGCCGAGCACTGAGGGAAGAAGGGGACACCCACTGAGCCAGCCAGATCAGCCGAATCAACTCTGGTGATCAGTGGGGTGACACATGTCACAGCCAGATCGCCCTCACATCCAGCAAGCTATTTTTAAAGAGCAAACAACTGCAGTTCTTTATGGAATAGGATGGCTTGATGGAGGAATAAAGTACAAAGTATAAAGTATGAGAAAAAGAGATGCAAGGTTCCCAGCTATTCAGATTGAGCTCCAATACCACTGTCACGAACCACTATTAAGAACAAACAGAAAACCTGGGTGCCTGGACAGCCTCTGCTCTTGTCCTGTAGATGTGCTGGCTGCTTTTTGTTTATGGTTAACTTCAGCAGATAGCAGAGAGATGTTTATGTGTAGAATGAAAGCTTTTCCGATGGCAGACTACTTTTCAAAGTCTTTTCTTAAACATATTTTTCATTTTTAAGAATTTAAAAACAACAAAGTTTTGTGGAGGATAAAAGGGACTCATTGAACCAAAGAAGTAGTGCTATTATAATTTGTTTTGGTAATTAATGAAAGTACAAGAAAATTGGACAAAATTTAAGTGTGCAAGAATAAACAAAATCATAACTAAAATTTGAATTTAACATTTGAACAACAAATAAATTGTTTTCAATCAATGATATTGATCCATTTCAGTGTCGTGAGTTATCGTATGCTTTTGTTTTGACCTTTATATCTGAAAACACCACCTTAGCTCTGTAAGCCAATACCTACAAAGACCATTTGTCATTTATGAAAAAGAGAACGACTGAACAAAGAACCTACTAGTTTAAATCAAAAGACTTTTATATGTGCTTTGAAAACTTCTGAGTAATAATACATTTCTTATGTTTTATTTTACATTTCATAAAAGCAATTTCCACATTAGTACCACTTTCATGGTTATCAGTGAGATAAAACCAATTCATACAGATTATGTAAAATACATTCAGTTATGAAATGCAAGGAATAGTGTAATAAAAAACTGAGGAATGAAACATTGGCACCCACTTTATTTATATAAGCAGCAAATTTGCTCATCTGTGATACATGTTAAAACTCTTACTACCTGGAGTTTCAAACAAGGAGTTTAGGTAAGGGTACACTGTGGCTCCTGAACTCATTCAGCTTGAATTTAATTTAATTTTTTTTCTGTATTTGTAACAGGGTCTACAGAGTCTATAGGGTCCCACTACATAGATCAGACTCATAGTGATCCTCCTGTTTCAGCCTCCCAAGTGCTGGGATTACAGGCTTGCACCACCATGCCCAGTCTCAATTACCTTCTCAGCATGCCCTGGAAGCAGGGCTGGCATGGCACGCTGGGGTGTGAACCCTGAGCTTGAATTTTTATTTATTTTGCTTTAACAATTATGTAGTAAGTCTTAATATATTCTAATTACATTGCAAAGAGCTTGAACACACAGAAATGAATAAGATGTGGTCCAAATTCTTACTGAGATGACAATTGGTTTTCAGAATTGATTGTAATGAAATACTTTTTGAGTGCGTTGGGATCTATTTTGGATCTTGAGGAAAACATAATACCTAGTGAGAGGAAGAGACAGCGCTATTAGTGTTCAGTGGCATACATGTTCAAAAGGATATTTGGAAAACTAAGTAAAGGAATTTGACTGGCGTGCAGAGCCTGGATAAGTGTAATGACCTAGAAAGGTACAACTTGCATGCAGGATTTTGCACGAAAGAGTTGGTTTACTCAAATTTTCATAAAATGGGCTATTTCAAGTAACTGTTGCTTTATTATTACTGTATATTTATAAACAATTATCCACATGTGCCTAAGATCTTTATTCACATTTTTATTATATTTTAGGAAACCATGTGCTACCTACTGCCCCTAAAAAATAATTCCAGGGCACTCACCGTAGTTCTCCACTGGCCTCTAAACAAAGGGCTCAGTCTCTTTTTTCTTCTCTTTTTCTACAATCAGTTTAGGTGCGTAAAATGATTGCATTCATCACAGAGACATTGTACCTGTACATGACAGTCTCCATCTGCAAGCCACTCCTTTTTCACATGCAGTTTTGCATGTAGATGCAAACCTTTTACTTTTGCCATCCCAGCCTGAAGTGCAGTTTTTACCAACAATACATTAGAATGTGACAGGCTGCTCCTGCTGTCTCTGTGTTACCAGATGACCTGCCAAATGCTAAATGAGTTACCAGTTCTGTTTTCAGTCTCTTGCAATCTGATGTCACATTTTTGCCTTCACCACCATTGTTGCATACAGCATTCCTGGAAATTAACAACAGTGAAAAGCAGAGTCTGGGAGACTCTCGACTGTCTGATAAATCTGCTTTTAAATAGGTCTCTCTTTGGTGTGGAGTATAGAACCATTAAGCATCAATGCTCTAGGAGGGATTAAGGTCTAGAACTGTTGGGAAATTTGGTGTGAAATCTTAATCATAACTGGCTTCCAAGGTCTGGAGATGCAGCCCGTTGCAGCACTTGTCTAGCGTGAGCAAGGCCCTGAGTTCACCTCCCCATCTTGCAAAAGGACTCCCAACTGGGTTCCCAGCCAACATCTTCATATTTTTATATAGTACAGTCTTGATCCATATTGTTCTTCTGTAATTTTTAGAAATAATCTGTTCACTAGCATTTGATACCCAAACATCATAGAAAAATAATTATCTATTCTTGAAGCTATGTGATATTTAATACCTTTGTGCTACACTTCACAATCAGTTTAATGCCTGATGATTATATCTAGATCTGGATATGATAAACAGTTATTTGGGGCAGTCTACATAAATTAAAAGGTAATGTCTTTGGAGTCAGGCAAATTTCAATACTTACTAGTGGTGGTAATTTAAATATTTGTTTCCTTTTAGCCTTAGTGTCTCCTCTGTTACATGTGAGTAATAGCACATTCATTCACTATTGCAGATGCAGCAAGATTTTCTCATCAGCTTTTAGGGATTGAATTTAACACTGGATTTTTGAATAAGGTTTATATATATAAGGCAGTCAGTCCTGTTCCTTAGATTACATAACCTATACAAAGTATTAATTTAGTGTATGTTCACCTCAATTTGGTAATATGCCCTGCCTTTCTTTTTAAAAAAATATTTATTATTTTCCCATTTAATAATATAGTATGGGTTAGAAACAAAAATTTGAGTTTTGAATATAAACATTCAGTTGACATGGCTATTATATAATGTATGTTACCCTGTGATTTTCCTCCTTTGTCTTTCTTCTTTTTCTTCAATGTTACTCTAAACTAAATGTCCCTGGTAAATGACCTCAGCACATATAGGAGGTTTTATTATTATTATTATTATTATTATTGTATTTAATGTTGATTTTTAATTTCTAATGCATTTGGATTACTTAAAAATGTTACTATAACAGTTATTATGTCATAAGATGATTGTATCTGGAAAATAGCATAAATATGAATTTTAAAACTTAAATTATTTTTCAAAGTTATCTTTACATATATTTACCTTTTATCCATTGGTAGTGTTACTCAAGATATAGAATAATAATTAAATGTAAAGCAAGCATGGCAAGTAAGTTTGGAAATTTAGATGAGTTTACTAGAGAAAGATTTGTGTCTGATTAGTTTAAACATTCCTCTTCACATGGCATGCCATACTTTATATAGTACAATTATAAAAATTACTTTCTCACCAGATGTGAACACAGTGTGGTGTAAGGACAGAATTCTGGCCTAGGAATAGTTTGTTAAGATCTATCCATATTTAAAACTAATATAAGCTTCTTAGTTTTTGAAACTCACATTCCCTCTCCTTTAATTAGTATCCCTAAAATGACAATACTGGTATACCTAAGTGCTTCTAAGGGTTGTAACAATCCAATGAAATAGCATACCAAAGCATGTTATTATATATGGAAACTGTCATAAGTATTTGTCAATTTCAGCCTGTACATCTCCATATACAGGAGGCTTCAAAGTGGCAATCTAGTTGGAAGCAGGTGATAAATGATTCATTTAGAGTTGAATTTTTTTTTTTAACAGAGAAATTATTTTGCTATTAGCAACTTGTTTTTTCTCTTGGCCATTCTGTTTGGGAACTATTTAAAAGTACCATAATAAGAATGATACCTTTTACTAAGATTATGTTTTTTAAAGACCTTTGAACAGTGATGGAATTATAGCGGACAAGCAGTTTTAGCTATTTATATGTTGGTAATAAGTTTACCTAAGTCAAGTGAATTAAAATAGCGATGCTCACATCTCGCATTTTCTGTGAATCAGTCTGGGTGCAGGCTAGCAGAACCAGCCCTCGGGCTCTGGGTAGGTTATAAAACTGGGATGGAGTCATCTCAAGACTTGACTAGACCAGAGCCCATTTCAAAGTTGTAGTGGTTGATACATGGTGTCAGCTTGAGAAGTTTAGAAGTTTAATTAAGTGACTCAGCAAAGAGCCAGGATTCTTAGTTGGTAAACATCCTCATCCTGTACAAGAGGAGGGCATGGATACTGTGTGAGTTCTACACCCCAAGCTCCAGGGTAGATTGTTTACAATATAAGGAGGGGAGAGGGGCTGGCTAGAAGCTGTAGCTGTTGCCCTTCCCTTTGCTTGTCACTGTTTTCTGCTGCCATGAACTGCTGTTCTTGCCATGTGCCACTCTGCCTGGGAGCAACCTCCACAAACTGTGAGCTAAATAAACCTTTCCTCCCTTAATTTTGAATGTTGGGTATTTTGTCCCAGCGACGAGTGAGAAGTAACCAAGACACAAGTTCAGTCATGTGGCTTTGTGCAGGATTTAGTTTTGCGCTGGTTTCTGGAATGAAGCCATGGTTCTTCACTAGCTGTTGACATCTTTGCTGTACTGGCTTCTTCACACAGCCTCTGACACGATGGCAGCTTACTTCTCTAAGCCGTCATGAGAGAAAAACTTAAATAGTGTGAGTGAAAAGCCAAAGTATAAACAAGTAAAAGAGCAAAATTAAAGATAGATAATGGCAAACAGAAGACAGATGTTTTGCCAAAGGGAAAGGGCAGAAAGAGGGGGAGAGAGAGAGTGGAGGGAGAGCAGGGAGGAGGATGAAAAAAGAATTAGGATGTGTTGTATGTGTGTACCAGCACCACATGAGGAATGTAGTCATTATAGACTATGGACATTTACCAATAAAAATTCAAAAAGGCAGAGTCACAGGGTTTTGTGACCTGATTTCAGAGGTGGGCCACCATTTTGGCTGTGTTCTCTATTGTGGTCCATAGAGCAAAGTTACTAAATCTTTGCATGTGCAGGAAAGGAAAATTAGATAATGGGCATAAATGCCAGGAGCGTTTTTAATAGCTTCCTACCTCATCTGTTAGTGTGCATTACAGCTCTTAATTGCCACCCCTGGGTCATCTGCTATCACTTCATTCATGGAATATTTTCCTTCTTGTATTTCTATACTGGGTTTCGCTTCAAGAACAGTAAGGGAATAACCATTTTCCAGATCTAAATGTATTGTACAGAAGCAGAGTTCTGGATCAAGAATAGTGTTGGAATCTAGCCCCTGACTACCTTAGATTACCTTGTGAATTTACCTTCTCTTCCCCCCCACCTCAATTTCTATGTGTAAGTGGAAATAATAGTGTTTCTGAATGCTTTGGAAGGTTGTTATTACTGTGGACATAGTTCTCTACATTAGAACTTGAGCAACGTGAATGAAATTTCACTTTAATGTTTTTCATGAATGTCTTAAGTAAAAATGGATTCTTAGATACTTTCTGTGTTGCTGGGGCAAAATAACAGACATAAAGAAGAGAGGTTAATTTTGACTCATAGTGTGAATATCAGATCTCAGTGAGACAGTGGCCTCCCCAAAGCCCTACCTCTGTGTGTAGGAAGCTGGGAGGAAACATCTAGACTTCAATTGTCACAGCGTCCAAGTGGCAGAGCACACCAGGCTTCCTCCAGTTCCCAGACATGAGGGTATAAATTGTTATTTAGGTTAAATAATATAGCTTGTAAAATATATCCTTCAATCCCAGTGATAATGGGTGAAATTTATGCACTTTTAATTTGTTTTCTCTAAATTAAAATGCTATTTTAATAGTGTTATTGCATTAGGTATTTAAAAATGTTTAAGTGTGGTATCTGAGGAAAATAATGGTATCTGAGGAAACTAATGCATACAAATTACATTTCATAAATTGACCTGTAATACAGTGACAAAAAACAAGCCTGTTATCATTGTTTCATTTAGAAATATTTTATTATGACATTTAATTCATTCAGATGTTCTAAAAGAATTAGTATAAGTGAAGCATTGTATTTTGGAATAGTTCTGTTCTGTAAAGTTCCCTGCCATCCCTTCTTGCTGTGGGGTGGATCAGGAGTAATGACTTGTGAGACTGTAAGTCAAAGAAACTCTCCTGTCTCTTGAGAAATAACAAAACTCAAATGATATTTGTGAGTGTGTTTATGTTTTCACAAAATTGTGGCAGCTATATGACATTTATGTCTTGAATTTGAAGAGAAAGACAAAAATGAAACCCGAATGCATCATTTCACTAGTCAGCTGTTTCAAGTGACACAAATGACTGTGACCAGGAAGAATTTATATATGACACGAAGAAAGTGAGGCAGTTCTAGTTCTATTCCTGACTCACAATATTTAATGAGTCAGTGAAATTCTCTTTTCCTTCACTTCTTTCTCAAAGAATAATATGTGAAAATGTAAGTTTAGCTCTTATAAAGTAAATGTATTTCACCTTATATGTGAAGAAATTGTTATTGTTCACTCAATAGAATATACATTTGAAGTTATATTAAAGTATGTCTAATGAACTTACCTCCTCAAAAATCATGAAATAATTTGTAACTGTAGTAATACCTTTCTTTAGGGAAAAAAACCCTAAAACTTTTCTGTAGTGAAGGTTTGTAATAACAATAAGGTAAATGTAACAGTGAAACAAATTTTAAGGAGTTCAGATTTATGTAAATACTGAACATTTATTTGTATATTTTCTTTGAGATAACATAATCAACTCATGACTATTTCATCTTCTTTAAAAATTCTGAACTGGTCTTTTATTTTTCCTTGATAATATCATTCATATAACTACTTATTTACAAATTCTCCAAGCATTGATTCATTCCATTATGTTACAAGTCTTACTTGACCCAAAATATATTAACAACTTGATGAATGAAAAAAAAAATGTACATTCAGGCCCGGGGAAATAGCTCGGCAGGCTAAGCATCTGCCTGGCAAGTGCAAGGACTCAGGTTTGATCCCTAGTACCACATGCCGTGCTGGCCCAGGGTACCTTGCTGGCCACTGAAACCAGGCATGGTGGCGCACGCCTATAATCCCAGCACTATGGAGGCTAAGACAGGAGGATCATTCTAAGTCCAACCTGCATAGCAAGACCCTGTACTAAATAAATTAATAAATATTTAAATGCATATTTATGTAGTAAAATGTTATATAGCTGTGATTAAGTACTAGTTCATAGTTGAAACTTGAAAACGTACTCAATGAAAGAGTAAAGAGAGAAAAGACCATACATTGTAGCATCTGCCTTATATGAAGTGTACCAAATAGTTGAGTCCATTGAGGAAGAAAATATATTAGAGCCTGCTTGGGGGACAAGTGGTGGAGTCTAGGGATGGAGTTATTTTACAGGGTAAAGAAGATGACTTGGAGTTGAATTCTCTGACTATACTATGCTGACTATACTAAAAACCACTGAATCAAATTATTTGAAAAAGCGAATGACAGGGGGCTGGAGAGATGGCTCAGTGGTCTAAAGCACCTACTTAGAACAAGCTTAGCAAAGCACAGGGACCGCGGTTCAATCCCCCAGCACCACATGCCAGCCAGCC
>NW_004524794.1:2633143-2634845 GCF_000260255.1 Octodon degus
TTTCATATATTATCTATGCTTACAAGATTTTTTTAAGTGAATTTGGTCATTTAAATGACCCTGAGTAGTAGTCTGGGCATGGTGGGACACACCTATAATCCCAAGCTAGCGAGACTGAAAACACAATCACAAGACTGAGCTTCGTAGTGAGACCCTGTACCAAATACATAAAATGAAAAACAATAATCAAACGATCAGTCAGTGACTCTTAGTATAAAAACCATTGGTAGCAATTTGATTATTTTAATGTATATATTTAAAAGTATCTGAGCTTTTACTTTATTTTCAAAGCTAACAAATAATTACATAATGTATAAGCAGTACATCCCGAGGAAGTTTCTTTTCCATAAAATATTTAATGTGCTTCCCCAATAAATCAGAATCTGCATTGTTATAGGAATAATAATTAATCTAATGATGTACCTAATTTTTGATCCTCCCCTCGTGCAACTGTAAATCTAGCTTTACCTTAAAGACAAGATGTCATGATTCTCTACTGCAGTCTCACAAGTACTGCTACTATTTCTCATAGTTAGTTCTACCAGACATGAGATAACTTTTAACCGTAGAAAGATAATGTAATGGCAGCTTTACACTTCTCCAAAGATACTTCCCCCCACCTCATCCTGTCTGTAAGACAGAACAGTGCACTGTGGCACTGGATACAAAAGCTGCTGAAAAGACAGGTTGAGATGCGCATTGACCATCTGTTATGACACTGGGTCTAGGAATATACAATAACTCTTCCTATTTTTATTGCTATTATCCATTCGGCAAACATAGCTGATTTGTAAATGAAGCCACTCTGTTTCTTTAATTAGTAAACTTTAGCGTCAGAATGTACAAATCTGATTCCTGCCCTAAATACATAGGAGCACAGAGTTTTTGTCTTTAAACATATGCTTCATGAATACTTCCACTTATTTTATTTTTAGAAATAACATTTATTCTTGAAAATTACAATACTGAAGTTCTAAATTTTTTAGAAATTATTTTAACATCTTATTTTTGTGAGGTATAAATATTGAGGTCCTAAATGTTCAAACATATTATTCACAAAAATCATCTTCTTCTCTGTGATGTTCAATAATTATTTTCTTTTATTATTTTATTTTAAGAGACTATTTATTATTACAAGAAACAGCTGAACTAGTGATGGAAAACTGAAATGCAAGATTAGTACAGTAAGTTAATATGGTCGTCCTTTAGAACCAAAGCCCTTTTATCCCAATACTGAGAGAAAAAAGGGAAGAGATGGGAGTATTAGAATCTAGAATCTGCAAGGTATACTCAGTAGATTTGTAAGTCATACTTCTGAGAAGATAGTGTTGGCCAGCAGGTGTGCCAAAAATAAAGAGCTAAAAGAATGTTGTAGAGAGGATACTGACCGCACAAGAAACAAACACAAAGGCAAATCTCTTCGCCAGTCTTAGTCTTACTGTGTCTTCCACCATAATAATTATTTTCCTTTTCAATCAGATGATAGAGGCTTTCAAACATTGCATTCCATTTCTCTCTTATCAATAGGAAAATAACCATTTTTCTATTAATCTTCTTTCTTTCTTTCTTTCTTTCTTTCTTTCTTTCTTTCTTTCTTTCTTTCTTTCTTTCTTTTTGGTGGAACTGGGGATTGAACTCAGGCCCTTGCGCTTGCCAGGCAAGCACTTATTCTACTGAACTATCTCCCTGGCCCCCTTTATTT
>NW_004524794.1:2635105-2637316 GCF_000260255.1 Octodon degus
CCATGTGATGTTATGTGGACATTGAAGCATTGACTGTCCCAGCATCACTTAGGTGGCCAGGAGACTGTCCTCTGGTTTCCACTTCTTTCTAACATATCCAAAATGGTACCTGTCACGTTCTCTGATTTTTCTCCACCATAGCTCTCTAAGCTAGGACATCCCTGGCTTGCCTCTGCATTCTCAGTCTCCCTTTCTGCCTAGTGCACTTGCTTACAATTCTTCTCCCCATTATTCTCACAAGCTGACACACAAACACTCTTTGCACAAATGATTACTTGCTGGTTTCCATATGCTTTTTCAAATACTCCCCTTCTTTTCCTAACCAAAATGTTTTGTTTCATTTCTTTGTGCTTCTTATAAGCACATTATTTTGTTCTGAACTCGATGAGAAAAAAAATTTTAAAGGGAAAGAAAAAGTTTGAATTGGCCATCATATCCAGCTTTCTAAAAGAATAATAAATCTACAGTCACAGCAACATTCCCTAAAACTCTAAGAGAGAAGTGGTTATTTCATTTCTGAACATCGCTTCTTCCAGAAGCCTCAGCATCATTTCTGAGCTACTTGGTGCAGTCTGCAGCAGGTCGCATGAGAACCTATCTGGCTGTGCCACACTTAGCGTCCTTTAGGGCTGCAGTTATCACTGATATTGGCATTGTGTGCTACCAAAAACTTGTAATGCATGATATTTTCGTGTATGTTTTTTTGTGTTGTCAAGAATTTTGGACTTTTACATATCAAGAGATAATATGTTCCTACACATTTCAAAGTTTTTATAACCCTTGGGCTTTAAATTTCTTGAAAAATATTGAATAAAGTTTCTTTGATGAATCCATTATGTTGTTTTCTTTCTCAGTTTATTTTTTAGCTTAAAGGAATTGTGAAGTCATATAAAGTACGTGCTTCTTCACAGATAGGGTACTTGTAATACAGAATAGCCAGGTGCCCAGGTTGTACAAGTTTCCTGACAGGAGCAGGCTAGAATCTGTCTTCTGACGCCCACTCAGAAAACACATGCCTTTGCCTTAGGCTTGAATATGCATAAAGAACAAAGAAAATAGTAACAAATTTCTCCTCAGAATTTCCTTTAAGGTTATCTCAGTTCACTCATTATAGTTTTATATAGTCACAGGGAACCATTCAGGTAATGAAAGAACAATTTTGCTCACAGTTGCACATTAATTCACGCCAATTAGAATTTAGGAAGCCATGAGATTACCACAGCTGAACAAATGTGACAAACATGTGACTTCAGACCTTGGTTCCTAATACCCCTGCCTTCCTCTGTGGTGGTTCTCCCTTGGCTGGGATACTACTGTTGTGAAATCTGTTTTAGTCACAAGCTAATATAGGCAGCCGGTAGGCCCATGTTGCACTGATACAGAGTGACTCTTATTATGAGCATCATGTGCTATGTCTTTACACATGTACACAATTATCAGATTAATTTCAATATGAAATATATAAGTCATAACTACAGTGAAAACCATAACCACAACAACATACCTTGATCTAAATTTTATCTGTTTTCTTATTCCTTTCCCTACATGTACCTATAATTTTTCTCTTTCATACTTCTTCTTTTAGTCCTTCTTCCTTCCTTCTTGGCAATAGCCAGCATGACTTATCTCATAAAATTACTTAAAATTAGAAATCATTTACTAATGTGACTAATTTCCTTTGAGGAAATATTTCAACATATTATAAATGAGTTCATTCTTGAAGTAATGAAGCAAATTACAAAGTCAAAGAAACATTAATCTTATTTCACAAAGGATCTCTACAAGCTCTTCCCAGAAAAAGGATGTCTGAATATGAAAGAATATTAGTGCAAAAGACTGTACGCACAGAGATTAGCCAAAAATATTAATCAGGATTTGTAATCTTATTATTGACCCCTTCCCACTTTTTCAAATAACATTAATTTTTAAGATTATCCCATGAAGTTGAGTGTGGTAGTGCATGGGTGTAATGCTAGCAGACTAGGAGGTCAAGGCTGGAGGATTTCAAGTTTAAGCCCCGACTGGGCTATTTAGCATTTTCTAGCTGCATGGGAAGCATGGCTAGTTGTTTAAAAAGTGTATCATGCTGAGCGTATACCTACTACATTTATTTTTTGGAAACATTTCTATTGATGAATTATTAATTTCAATTTTATGTGTTTCTTATAGTGAGCAATGTTTCCTTAATGGGAAAATAAAATATCAACACAA
>NW_004524794.1:2637970-2639300 GCF_000260255.1 Octodon degus
TGTTTGCTAATTCTAAGAAAATGTTTAAAAATAAAAACAAACAGTACAAATAAGTTTCTATTTGATTTCCATATCCTCCAACTCTAGTACTCAAATACCCTTAAAGATTCTCATCCAGTTTTATATCTCTAATTTTCATCTGTGTATTCAATTCCAGTTAAAAGCAAATCAAAGCTTTTAAAAATTACATTGACCTTTAAAATCTCATTCATGTTTAATGTACACTTTGATGACACTGCTCATTGTATGCACCTAACAAGTACCAAGAAAATCTGACTGAAGGAAAAGAAATCTCATGCAGATCCTTAAAGGAAACGTTTGGTGTTCAGACCATTGTTTTTGCTTGTTTGTTTGCCTTCATGACTTGTTAAGACCTTCAACCTTACTGAATCTGCCTATGTCATGTTACGAGCAATGGATGAGTACAGGAACATCACCTGTGCTGAAGTGCATAGGCCTATAGGGGCCTAGGGTGGAGAAGGGTATGTTCATGCTTCTGATAGCAAAGAAAGGGGAGAGGGTAGAATTGTTATAAAAAAAATTTGGAGAAAAACAGCCAATAGTAAGCTCCAAATTGAAGGTGCCTTGACCTTATCCTGGTGTTACTCACTTTGTCCATAATGCGAGCAGATGGCATTCATAGTACCAACAAATGTTTCCCACTTTCAGATCTATAAAGGTTCATTATTTAATAACTGGCTTTAACTTCATTTTCAAAAATCTAAGCAGAGGATCACACGTAGTATTGTGCTACTAGATGTGTTCAAAATTTAGCTTTCAGTGTTTCTGCCTTGAGTCTCTTCAAGGTGAGCAGAATTTTGTAGTGCAAAGGGAATGTTTGGTTCCCATTTGGTTTTCCTTCCATATTCCCCTTAAAAAGTTAACTATGAACATCATCAGAGGCATTGAATAATGTTTTCTTTTACCTAAAATTGCTGTGGAAGCATTTTTCTCCCTTTCTGCTCCAGTTATCTCTAGGTACAGCTTTAGGTAATATATTAAAAGCTACAAAAATATTTTCTTGCGATATGATTACATAAATCTTTTATCTACAAACACAAATCACTCAAGGGTTTGTATCTGAAGGTTTTAAAATTAGTATATAAAAGTAGTGGTTAGGTAGCAAACCTGTACATTTATTTGAAATGTTCCTTTTATCCTTATATTTGTAAAAGAATTTAATGTCTTTTGAACCTAGAAGTTTTTCTTCCTATGAAGCAGTCTCCCTAACTGGATGCTGCTCTTGTGGATGGGGCTCTAGGCCAGCTCTTCAGATGATCTTTACCTCTCTCCTGCTTTGGTCTTCTATTACTCACTTCTACAGAAAGAT
>NW_004524794.1:2640072-2641121 GCF_000260255.1 Octodon degus
ATCAATGAGTATTTATGAGTTGGAATATGAGCCATTCAAGCAAAATAAAAAAAAGAAAGAAAACTTGATGCAAAGATAAAAACTAATGCACAGAGATCTGTTTTAGAGAGTCAGTGTTTTTCAGAACCAAAAAGTTAAAAAGTGCAAACATTTGAGTTTTTTGATTAGAATTAAATGTGGCATTTCCTATTCATGATTTGAAAAGTTACACAACTCAAGATAAAGCACTGAGGGGTGAGATGTGTATTTAAATCAGGCCTTGAAGGTTTCGTAGTTGATTCTTTTAATGAACAGCTTTAAAGAGCTGTTAACACAGTAACTTTGTGTCATATAGAATAATTAATGTTCCAGTGGACTGGGCATGCAGCAGAGGAACAATGCTTTACTCAAATGATACAGAGCTTATATTTAAATTTATATAAATAACCTGTGAATACACACTTAATAACCTTTAGTAACGTCCTGGGATGTAGCTCAGCAGTGCAGCACGTGCCTGGCAAGTGTAGTGCCCTGAGTTCAATTCTTGATACCAAAAAGTAAAAAAAAAAAAAAGTGTTTTGTAGGTGACATACTGAAAAAATTGCCATTAGAAAAAACAGGCAATTTTTTCATTTGGCTTTGGTTTTAATAAATTTGTAACTTTTCTTATTTTTGACCCTAACAAAAATAGTGGATCTATACCTGTCATTCCTCTGTGCTTAGTGATGAGGAAACAGAAGAAATGAGATTGAGTCTAACCTTTCATAGTCTTATTTTTTTTTTAGAGTATTGCTTCCATTTTATTAATAGTGAATACGAAAGAGTATCAATAGCAAATATGAAAACAGTGGTCAGATTCAATGCTCCTCAAGGGCACAGATACTTACGGCCAGATATACTCTAAACACTTCAAGCTGTGCTTTAACAAACATTCAAAGTCGCAGGCGGGAGGCACAGGTGGTAATCTTAGTCACCTGAGCCAGTAAGGTGAGACACCACAAGTTCGAGGCGGGCCTGGACATAATACTGTCTCACAACAAAAAGGGCTGAGGAAAATGCTCGTCTTGCAC
>NW_004524794.1:2646519-2649996 GCF_000260255.1 Octodon degus
GAATGGAAGACGGTCTCACCCATGCTGCGCCTGGGCTGGAACCGGAGTTGGTCCTGCTGTCGCAGGGTAGCTGGAAGCTCTCCCCCCTATGATTTTCTTAAAATGAAATATTTGTTGTGTGTTTGTTTTTTCTTTAATCTGTATTCATGTGGAAAACCCAATGTTCTGCCCATCTTGGAACCCAGATTTCTATTTCTGTCCACTATCTAGCTAGTGACCTACCCACCTATCTAAAGCTGGTGTTTTTCAAGTCACTGAGCTCTTTAATGATCTATGTCAGAATAGTTGGCATCAGATGGCCACTTAAACAATTGCTTGTTGCATCATACTGAACAAAGACAAAGGGATATGATAAATGAGTATCATCTTGTTTTGGTAGTTATTAAGTGCCTTCACTTTCATACAGTGAGAAATGTGATAAACAGAGTTGAGCCTCATGGCTAATGACATTTCCAAATTTTAGAATGTCTGTAAATAATGGGGAAACTTCATTATAAACAATGGAGGGTAAAACAAAGAACTTCTCTCCTGACAAATGAGAACAAATGACTTCACATCTCATCTATATTTAGACAGTGATGCTGAAATCTATTCATTTATTCTCTGGAATTCATTTTTAGATTAATGATGGTGCTCTTTTTAAACTTGAAGTCCAAATGGCTTAATACAATAAAATATGTGACATTTTATGGGCATTTTGTAGCAAATCTTGTGTGTCACTATAGTTCAGTTACATACAATATCAATTATTCCCTGAAGTATTATGTAGTTGTAGATCATAAACTTTTAGCTTAAATTAAACATCACAGCTGGTTGCTGTAATTTGACGCATTATGCCACAAATGTTTCAACAGCTTGGCTAAAATGAGCCATACTGCAGATTCAGAAGAAGAGCGAAGGTCAGACACATGCAGCCCCGTCATTTGCAAATTTTCTTTGGGCATATTAAAAAGCATTCTATGGAATACAGCTTAATGGAATGTAACCAAACAAAATAACAGAAAACAGTAGACTATTGCGATGGGGTGCTTATTTAAAGCGATACAATAAATCCTCAGATCTCATGACAGTATTTTTAAGAGCACATTTAAAAAATCATGAATATTGTGCTTTGGGAATGTTCTTTACTTCTCCTGTGATAGCTTGCTGTCCTTTAAACTGGCAGCATCATTAAATGTGCGAAGGGGAGCAGTGAGAAAACAGAGGACTAAGTGATTGCCCCTCTTGCTGACTGCCCAGGAAGCCACCCCACCACCAGCAGAAGCAGAACTGTCTTCTCACTCATAATGTGTGCCACTCATGCCTTTAGTTAAAAGCCTTGATAATACTAACATAATAATTCATTATACTAAAACAATTTTAAGGCTATTATAACTTGAAGAATATTTTAACCTATAAGAATTAGCTCTAAATATTATTGTTAATGCAATTCACAAGCTACAGTAATTTTGCCACTTAACATTGGAAAATACTGTGTTGGAAATATAAGAGATGGAAAGAAGAAATCTATGAGAAAGGCTAATGCTATGGTATTTCAAGGATAAACTTTAGTAAATAAGAGATTTCCTTATTATCCATAATGCCATCGAATTTCAAAATGAAATGAGAATCGAAAGATCTCTGGAAATTTTCTCTCAACATCTAGCTAATAATCTCAGTTCTACAACATTTAGTAATCACTAATGCATAGCTCTCAGGGTGACATTTGGAGCCTCAGTCAATCACATTCATCTATTACTAAGCCACACTTGATTATACTCTGATATAATAATTGAGTATGCTTTCTTTTCATAGCTACTATTTTAACACTCTTCTTCCACAAACACCTCCATTATTATCTCCTCCTAGAATTCTTGCAACCAAAAGTTTTTCCTTTACTTTTCTATCTATAAAATGTGATTATGGGGTTTCACTTATGTTTGACTTACTTTTACCCACCAGACCATAATTCTTTGGTTCCTGCATCTTCTCATGAGCTCACCGAATTGTTCCTCATATGATCAAATACCTGATATAGCCTGCTTAGGAAGCAAGGAAGTATTTTGAACTCATGGTTCTGAAAGTTCAAAGTCCAAACGGCATAGGGCCAATTTTAACCATGTCCCTGTGAAGTGACTAATGCCAAATAGTGATATGTGTGGGAAGCAGCTATCACTTAGGTAGCCAGAATTTAGAGAAGCAAGGAGGGCCCAGCTTGGTCCTTTTACAGCCCTTTCATGAAAACTAGCTGGGAGCCTGTACCCAAGTGGCCTAAGGACCTCACAAAGGTGTATGTTTTCTGAACAAAATGATCTAGGATCAGATTCCTGTTTTGGGCCATCTCTACCAAAGTGCCTGAGGAGGCGCAGCTTAGGTAGGTAGAAAAAGCTTGTTGTGCCTAAAGGTGCTCATATTGTCAGAGTCTGAAACTTCTTCCTGTTGATGCTGCTGAACCCAGCCATCAGTGCTCTGACCTTCATTTCAATTGACTTCTCTCAGCTCACTTGCAGATCAGGATCCTGGAGTTGGTTTCAGTAGCAGCAGTAAATACATGCCATCTCACCTGGCATGTTGTCCAGAGGAAAATGCAATCAGTTGTGGAATCAGGCTTTAACCCTATTCTTGTTTCCTAAACTATATTCCCATTTGAACAAAATCGAAAGTGTTAAAATACCAACCAAGAAAATCCCTGGCCCAAAGAATTTGCTAAATCAAGGCAAATCTTAGTTTCTTCATTACTATTTTACTAAATGTATTCAAATGCTTTAAGGATGAAAAGATGTTAAGGGAGAGTCCAAAACTGTAAAGATACAAAAAATAGCCAGTAAATTTAAGTCTAAGTTTTATTCCAGTTTTATATGAATAGTCTTTCCACAATTATTTCAGTCCCTGTAGAATAAAACATTTAAGTACTACTCCCAAAATTACACATTGCTAATAGGTATAACAAGTCAAGCTTCATTTTTTCAAATGGATTCTGTTTATTATTGTAGGACATAAGCCAAAGACTGTTTGTTGTGTTGCTTTAAATTCTCCCTCAAGCTGTCAGTCTAGGAAATCAGTGACCCACTGTGAAAGGACTCTTCACCATCCTAGCTGCCTCCCTTCTTCCATCCTGTACTCAAATGTGTGCTCAAAGTAGTCTGGGTGAATATATGTTATGCTGCCTAGAAACCTTATACTACCAAGCCCTATCCTGTGTAATCACAGCCACCTGCCTCTTTATGTAGATATTCAAAGTACCTTATAGTCTCTAGGTCCCTATAAATTCTTTCTATGAATCTTCCCATTTTCTAAAAATGTTGATCCTGTTCATTGAAATTTTCATTCATTTGTATTTCTGCTTACGTATACTATACAGACACATTCAGCAAACATCAGCTTTAGATTTTGAAGGCAATTTATTTCCATTGTGTTATGCCTGTGGAGTTGAGATATGATAAATAGAATATTGTACCTTGGCAGACAGGCTTATGGTTTAAAATGCACGATCTGAAT
>NW_004524794.1:2650946-2651991 GCF_000260255.1 Octodon degus
TTCTGGGATACTATAAGAAATGTGGTAGAACTATTTTCTTTACTAAATTTTATTCTTTCATTTTAAATTGAAGCTCTCTTCTAAATTAAGCTGAAGAGGGATAGGGAGTTTGCTTGGAGGCCTAAGCACCTGCCTGGCAAGTGAAGACCCAGGTTCGATCCTCAGTACCGCATGTAGTGCTGGCCCTGAAACTGGATTTGGTGGCACACGCCTGTAATCCCAGCACTGGGGAGACTGAGGCAGGAGGATCTCTCTGAGCTGAGCTGTGTAACGAGACCCTATATCAATAGAATAAGTTTATTCCCTTTTCCTGGTAGCCATTGTGCCCTTCAGATTCTATTATTTTCTTTCAGGTTCTCATGCTAAAGAGACAATTTGATATTTGCACTGTATCTCACTGTATTAATCAGTGAAAATTATTGAGTTTGTACTTTTTAAAAGAAAAATAAAAAGCAAAAATTCTTTCTTGAAAATTTCTGTTTAAAAATGTAATACTCATTATTTTGCTATAAAAAGTTACACATTTTAAGGACAACCCCAGTCCCATTACAATTTGATATGTATCATCTTAATATTTTACTATGTTATAAATGATAAAAATTGTGTCCTTTCTCTGCATACACAGCCTCCTAAAAAAGGCAACAGACAGAACCAGATAGCCCCTAAAACTGGCTAGGGAAACAAAACTTGTTACATTTAGTTTGATGAAAAAAAGAAATTCCCAGTTTTATATGGTTGACATTTAAAAAATTATATTTATTGTTTCAAATTTGACATTTAAATAGCAACTTCAATTTCATTTCTACTATGTCTTGTCTGCCATCGTAACAGCTTAATATACTTTAAAATATTATGGACAGAAATAGAGGAGAGACAGAGAGAGAAGGAGCAAGAGACTGCAAAACTGGACTAAAAAAAAAAAATAATTCTTGATACAAAAACTCCCAAAAAGTTTTGAGACATGTTCAGAATCTTTTAGCCTTCTTATGATCAAGCTAAGACATATCTCTCTTCCTCTCTCCCTCTCTCCTCTCCCACTCTCCAG
>NW_004524794.1:2652110-2659624 GCF_000260255.1 Octodon degus
AATGCTTGACAGTTGATCTTAGCATAAAAAAATAAGTACTGAATTAAACATTTTATCATTTATTTATTCAAAAGAGTAAAAATTAAGAAATTTAAGGGCTGGGGAGATGGCTCAGCAGAGTAAGTGCTTCCCTGGCAAGTGCAAGGGCCTGAGTTCAATCCCTTGTTCCACAAAAAAAAAAGTAAGAAAGAAAATAAAAAAAGAAAAAGAAAGAAAGAAATTCAGTCACTGCTACTACAATAAAGTTAAATGATTTAACTATTCAGTAGTTTTCTCCCAAATATGAATATTGCATTGACTATGAACTACAAAGTCTTTAACTTCATTCTTTTTCACTGTTCTTTATATTTGGGGTAAGATTCAAGTAAAATGGGAGTAAAAATATGTCAAATGTAATTCCTAGTCATAAAAAGCAGTTAAAGTCATTGATGGAGATTTACAAAGGGACATAAATAGACATATCTGTTTGTGTCTGCACAAATGATGCAAACATATGAACATAGCCATTCAGAAACTATAGCCCATGCTGGTGAAGCTCTTAAAGCATTCGATGATGCAGCCAGTGGCTGCTCGGCATGGGCCAGAGCTCTGCCCCCGCTGCAGAGTTAAGATCAGAAGCACATAGACTGGCATGTCCCCGAACATAGAGGTTTTATGAATATGTAAACTGTTTAGAAATATTTTATATTGGGCAGTTTTCTGACCTTTTTAATTTTTTAATTCATATACTGGGTAATATGTCTGAATTTTTAAGGCAAAAAGAAATTTTTTTAAAAATTACTGGTAACACTTTTATAACTGGGCTCATTCTAATCATTGAAGAATGAATGATACCTATTTTATTCATATACTCTATACCATAGAAAACTTTGAATATTTTTCCTATTTATTCTGTCCTAGCTTAATTTTAAAACTAAAATGACTTTCTAATCTTTCCCCTTAATTTTTACCACATAGAAAATAGTTCTGCATAGGAGCAGGATATGTAATATGTAATTTATCAAATTAAATGTAGCTCATGAATTAAAAAGAACCATTTATACAGTAGGCAATAATTCCTCCATGCTTACATGATGTCATGTCTGTGTATAACAATTCTAAAATGTAGTTTCTTTTATGATCTGAATTGCATGAGGACTGTGAGGGTAAAGAGATAAAGTAGCTTTTCCATCAGGACCAACGTGCTGAGTGGTAAAGCTGGAGTCTGAGCTCCTGTATGACTCTGAACTCATGGTCTTAGCCGTGTACTGTCCTGCTTCACCAAGTGTGTGTAAGACTCAAGGATAGTTAAAGTTCAAGTTACTCTATCAACATTATTTATGACAACAGAAAATTAAAAGAGACAGCTATAAATTACTTCCATGTGTCAGTAAAGATGACATTATAATGACAAACTACAAACTTTGTCTTTAACAACTGTTCATGAATGTATGTCACAAATCTGCACATTTACTGAAGATAGTACATTTAAATTCAGTTCACTGCCACTATTGTTTATTGAGGCACTGTGAGATATCAGCAACAGTGTTTAGAATTGATGAAGATTGATAAGATGAGAGCATTATGCCCGTCCCAAAAGCAGAGACCCTTGAGAGATGAATAAAGGACGAGTGAGGAAATCGTGAGGCTCTTCCGGCAGAATGAAGAACAAACGTACACAGTTCTAAAATAGCTGGATATACATAGGGCACTAAAAATACTCCAGTGTTAATCAAGAAAAGTACGAAGCAGAGAGTGGCAGAGGCAAAGCTGGGAAAGGCAGGTGCCAGTTAGAAGAGAGCCTGCTGTCACTCTGTCACTGTGCAGTGCATTGACTTTGCACCATGGGGACTATTTCAAGGTACTTCCTCCTTCAGATGGGCTGTTTCTGAAGACCATAGGATGAAATTCAGCATAAAATGGCTGGAATAAAACTGATAGCTGAGAAGGCCCTTAAGAGGATAATCAGAAAATAAAATTATTTTGTAATTTTTGAAATTTTTAAGAGTTAAAAGCATGAGATCAGTGAATAATTAGACCAGTGGAAAGGTGAACTCTTTTATAGGACAACTTGGTGACATGTGAAGCCACTTCTGTTATCACAAGTTAAGAGAAAGAGCAGAAAGGAGAAGAGATGAGTGAGTAATCCTGTTCTCCTTAAGTGCCGGAGAACTCCAGTAGCTATAGCTAAGGACAGAGGCACAAACGAGCAGGTGGAAGTAGGAGGGCTGGTATGTAGGTTTGCAAACTGATTCAAAGATGAACAAAAAAATTGCACAGCATAATGGCTGTCATAATAAGTTTCATGAAATTATATGTCAAAAGTAAAGAAAATAACATGGAAAGATGACACCTTTTAGGGGTCAAAGAAAGTATTCACAGAGAAGGGAGGTACATACAGTGTTATATAATGACATTGATTTAAACATTTTTGTAGTTGTATACATATGTAGTGAAGTTATAATTTCTTAAAAATATACATCAAAATAATTTAGTCATTAGCTTTAGTAAGGGAATGTTTTCATAACTTTCCTCATCACAGAGATATAATACCTGACACCTCAAGTTAAGGTCAAAAAGGTTTATTTCGTCTCACAGTTTGTAGCCCTTTCCATTGGCCTGATCCAACGCAGGAGCGCATGTCAGAAGAAAGTGGCTCATGGCTTGCCAGACAGGAAGTGCGCTCTCTCTCTCTCTCTCTCTCTCTCTCTCTCTCTCTCTCTCACACACACACACACACACACACACACGCACACAAAGTACACAAAGGAGGGGAGGGAGCCATTCCACTCTGTGTCATGCCCCTTCCACTCTACATCTCAGCATCACCCTTAGCTATAAACACTTCAGTATGGGATTACCAATCCCCATGCTCCAGTCACCTCCCGCCCCCCAATCCACCTGTGAATGTCTGAAGCTCTGGGGCCATCTACATATATGCCATAAGTGGGACCAAAATGGTTTAGCTGGATAGACCTCAGCAGCATCACTATTTGGCTTTATTCTTTTAAGTACCCAGAAAATTCAGCCAAAAATGCTAAAATTTGACAGAGCTGCATAGCCTATATAAGTATATATAGTAAACTATAGAAGTCTATATAATATTCAATGTATTATTTAAAATTCATTCCCGTGTGCTTGAAATATCTTCTGATAATTTTTCTTATTAAAGAATAACTGTAAAATGTAAAATAGATTCAGTGTGAATTAGACTCTAAAACTTTAGCTGGAAGGTTAGAAAAAAAAGATTTGACAGAAATAGATGAGAAACTGATAGGACCAGACTTTAGTTCTTCATGGATTGAAACAAAGAGCAGATAAAGAATTAATTCAAATATGTATTTGGGGATATCTCAGGATGCAGTTGTGAAACTAAAAAGGAGAAACCTTATATCATCTTGGTGATTTTTGTCCTTCAAATTCCATTACAGTAGAGGTAGAACTTCTTTATTTTTACTCTATGCCTTCTACTAAAAGCATAAACTCATTTTGCCTAGTTCTGCATTATAATAAATAGCTAAGGGGATAATGTTATACTCTTTAGATAACATCATTTGAGAAAGTATAGTGAGACAAAGTCACATAATCTTTTTATCTCAGTGGATAATATTGTGGCCGTGAGAGTCGGTCACAAACTGCAGTATGTTTATGCACTTTAAAGTGTCCCACGGTTACTGTACTCTCACTGTATGTCACTACCGCAGCAAACTGCAAAGTGAACACATGGTGAGAAAAAGGAAGGAAAATGTGTTACATAACATAGAATTTTGTACGTTTGAATACTGAAGACAGTTGAAAAAGATGATTAAGTTGAAGTCACAGAAGTGGTGCAGGAGGGCCCCAGAGAGACTATCACTGAAAAGGCAGAATCCTAAGTGATTTCAAAGATTGTTTCCCCGGGAAAATGTGATAGCCCTTGACCCAGTGTGTGTATCGTATATTGTGATTCCATAAGGTGGAGATTCTTCTGAGATTTGGTGCAATTTAATTAGAAGAAACACTTAAGATATTTTTGAGTTTGTGCTTCATTGTTCTGCATTTGGTCTTTAGAGGATTCAATATATTTTTCTGGGATGAATTCTTAGTTACACAATCACTGCTTAGTCTGCTGGCACAATAATGGAATTGAGGAAAACATGACAGTGATAAGAAATGGCATTTGAGAAAAAGGATGATCAGTGGCAAAAGATGGCATTACAGCCATCTCCCAAGTGGCAGAGTGTCTCTTAATGAAATGCAGACTTCATTGAATACGTAAGTCATATCATCAGGTATGAAGAATAAATGTGCCGAATTATAGAGATTGCAGTTGCCATATGAATAATCTCATCGCCTTGAATCTCTTACTTCTTATTTTTATTCCACCCACTCTTTTGTTGATTGTTTGCTGTTTTGCCTCAACCTAGTCCCAGCACCTCCACAGCTTGAAGTTAGCTCCTCATGTTGGCCAGCTGGCCTTGAAGGTCCTCTGAGCTCCTGACACCTATCCACTGCTTTTCTTTGTTGTTCTCCATCAACCTCTACTCCTTGGATTTAGCTGAGGTCTCATCTTTGCTATAGACCATGATCTTACAAGGAAAGTGCTGGCTACTCTTACAACACAGGGATTAAAATCATGCAAACTGAGCTGGGGCTTAATTGGGAGAATTAGCTCCTAGAGACAGTAACAGTCACCTCTCAACTTGAAGATATGGGCTGCTTTTCATCCTCTTACCTTCGGTGTCCTTTTAATTCTATCTTTGAACAACTGTTTTACATTTCAGGCTTGGACTTTTGTTTTTATGGACGAATTCGTCTTGTTCTTCTTAAATATAATAATTGCCATTCTAACTGAGCTACTAGAAACGCATGTCAGCATTTCAGTGAAGAATTTTAAACAACATTGGGAGAGAAATTTCTCTTAGGCACAGCTTTAGATATTTCTAAAGTTGCACAGACAGTTGTTATTTCTGTTAATTGGTAAGATGTTTATGTCTAGATATAATCTCTAAAATTAGTAATAATTATCAGTGAGAATTATAACAACATTGAAAATCTCTTATCATATTTCTTTTCCATTAATTCTCAGAAAAACTATGTTGCAGTATCTGATTATCTTCATTTTTCTGATTAGCTAGTTGAGATGCAAAGAGTTTTATAAACTTGACCAGTATCACCTGAAGAAATGACAGATCTTCTGAGCTCTGTTATTTATATAATAAAATGATCATTATAAGAAGTGACTTTTTAAAAATGCCATGGCTACTGAGTGGAAAAAGAAAATTAGGTCTCTACTGAATTTGTCATAATCCTCATACACTCTTAGCTCTCTGTGCATTTTCTGGTTGAATAATTGTTTCTGTTTATGGGCATCCAACAAGTATGATGCATACTAAACATCCTCAAAGTGAGAACAAGAGACTTACCAAGTCAAAACATTTAACTAAATAAGGCAGTTAAAGTAGAGAGATTATACACTCACAGAATGTACATCTCTTAGTTATGAAGATTTTGTAGTTTACAGAAATACTTACACCAGGAGGATATAGCGATGAAGCTTCCAAGAGGAAATGGGACTTCCCAAATTCAGACCCCACAGAGGGTTTCACTACTTGAAGATTCCACAAGCAGAGAACAAAGCTTCTACAAGGAACCATATCTTGGTTACTTTTATCTCATTGCTGAGACAAAACACCTAATGCCCCAAATTAAGGAAGGAAAGGCTTATTTACCTCACAGTCTGTGGAGGTTTCAGATCATAACCAGCTGGCTCCAAGGCAGGGTGTCACAGCACAGGGGCAACAGTTCAAGTCGACAGAAGACAGCAAAGCCAGCAAGAGCAAAAGGGCAGGGCAGGCCTCTCTCCTCTCTTATATTGTATGCAGGCTGCCAGTCCTAGGGCAGGTGTAGCACTCATATCATCTGTGTGACCTCCTCTGGTACAGGATGTGGATATTTACAAATGAGGATCCTGGCCCTCCTGCTGAGTCCCTTAAACTTTAAAACTTCTCAAGTTGACACAATGTATGAACCTGTACAACCCTCAACTGGCTTTTGCCATTCTTAAGAAAGGAGTGGGCGAGAAGGGGAGGAGGGTCGCATCCTTGTGAGTTATGCTACCTTCTTTGTCTCTTGTTCTTTCTTCATCTTTTCATATGTGTGAGTTGCACAAATGAGTCCAGTGCAATCTTAAAACTGGATAAATAGCTAGCTTCTTGGCCAGTTTATTCCACCAATTGGAGTTTATTTTGCAGTTTTTCTATATTCCTAATGAAAGTATAAACTCATAATTCAAGACTTTTGGCAGTGTTCCATATATCTATAATACCCAGAGAAGACACAAAATCCTGTGCTAAAAGGAAAAATCAATTAGAAGTCAACGGAGACAAAGAGAATGACAAAAATCTTAAGGCATATGGGAAATAATAATAGGGAAAGTAAATACATAGCATGGAAAAAGGACAACAAAGCCAATGTAAAAAAAAGATTATAAATAAAGTTAGAAATAAATTGAAGTAATATAGTAACAGGTGTTCAAGGTGCAGGTTATGTAGTTTTACTACTAAGAATAAAAATATAAGTACACATTATCACATTTTTATTGTTGTTTTGACACAATTTTAGGGGTCAAACTGGTCTGGGTGTTGTGCTGTATTATGAAGTGGGTTCCTCAGAGAAGTCTGAAAGATTTGAATGGAGGTCCACAAACAGTAGTCATGGCCAGGGAAATAGCTTAGCGGCATAAGTGCCTGCCTGGAAGGTGCAGGGTCCTGAATTTTAATTCCCAGTACCAAAAAACAGCAACAACAAAAAGAAAACCCCAACACAAACAATATTCATAGAAATAATTTGTAATACTCTTTTATCAAGCAACTAAGGAGGTATTCTGATGAGAGGACAGTATACTTGGGATCGATCCTGTAGGAGGCAATTGTCGAGGATCTAAGGTAGGATTTCTTTTGGCCTTAGAAGGTGAGGAGTCAAGGATCTATTTCTGACAGCTCTTTCTAATCAACTATGAATCTCTACCCTCATATCCATAGGGAGAGTTTTTACTAGGTCCACATTGGCCTAGGAACCACCATAGTGTCCAGAGGCCATTATGAGGGTCAAAACTGTAATGCAAATGTTATGAATGAAGTCTGATTAGGTCAACAGGGTAACCACAGTTTAATTTTGGAATTGTCACCCAAAGTGTGACGCTGTAGGATTAAAGGATGTCAGATTAGGTAAAGGGGAAACTCATAAGGGGATATGAAGTGCTCTTCCCAGAAAGCCTGGGGTCCACCAACTCAAGACATCTAGATTACAGTCCCAAATCCTCTGCTATGACCCTGCTCCTGGTTTCATGGCGCTGGCTCATTTCTGGCTATCTTCAATATCAGCACCTCCTGCATTCA
Source organism: Octodon degus (assembly GCF_000260255.1). Taxonomy (NCBI): domain Eukaryota; kingdom Metazoa; phylum Chordata; class Mammalia; order Rodentia; family Octodontidae; genus Octodon; species Octodon degus. The sequence goes on from NW_004524794.1 coordinate 2,659,469, forward strand.
CTACCTCTTAGAACATTCCAGATATCTCTAATATGCAAAAGTAATATCAAGTCTAATTAAGAAAAAAGGCATCAATTTGCACACAACAATGATAGAACAGCAGAGCCCTTGAAGAAGATATTTGGAATTTATGATATGGGGAAAGCATATATATAT
>NW_004524794.1:2659724-2667109 GCF_000260255.1 Octodon degus
ATATATGGGGCTATGGCGAGCGATTTGTAAAGAGCTGCTGTGAAAATCAAGGAGAAGGCAAATTAAGCTAAAAGAAGTTAAAGCCATGCCTTTATAGATGCTGAAGGTGCAGGATACAGTTATATTAATAACAGTGAACATATCGCTGTACATATATAAAATTCTTTACTATCTTGAAAATAATTCCCTTCTACTTGATATTAAGTACAACTGGATTACAGCTGAATTTTAAAAGTTCAGTTGTAATGCCAATAAAAAGCAGCACATGAGAAAATACCAAAAGTAGACTGAAGAGGAAAACAATTTTACATCCCTAGTTCATCACACCTTTATTACTGATTTGTCCTACTCCTTAGACTTTTATATTAAGTGCCCTTTCTTGATTTAGATATACTTTAAAAGGGCATGAGTAGAAAGATCACTGAATAAAAAGGCAATAAAAAGAAATTCAGAGAGATGAGCCTGTCTTTCTGGTTTGGGGAATGTAATGGAGAATTTATCCAGGTTTACTTGGAGAGTTCACCGTTTGATAGTCTCTGCTGCTTGCCACAAGAATCAGTGTGAGGCACTAATTGAATGTGTTAATTAATATATTGAATGCTTATATTTGACCTAGTTGATTAAAAACAAATCACTTGTAATGTGAAGGAATACTTTATCATTTTTACATATCTTCTCATTCAAAATCAAGTTCTTTGAAAAAGAAATGGAGATCTCAATTGAAAACATATCGATTTTTTGCATTTTGTTTGTTGATTGGTTGGTTTGAGACAGGATCCCAAACCAAGTAGCAGCCTTAAACTGAACTATGCAGGCCAGGCTCAAACTCACAAAGATTCTCCGGTCTCAGTCTTGCAAGTGCTAGGATTATAGGTGTTCACCAGCCTGCTCAGTGAAAATAAGTTAGTTTTGACACGAAAGTATATTAAACGGAAAAACAAAATGTTCTCAGATATTACCTACTTTACCTTATACACTGTATCTTAATATTAATATACTTCTAGTAAATATTTATAGGTCAATGTTGAGCAACTTCATGTTAGGGTCAGGAGACAGCTATTGATATTTGTAAATATTTTTGTTTGTATTTGATTATTAAGAAAAGCATACAATATGAGAAATGGTTTTTAATTGTCTAACAGTACATTACAAAGTGTTTTTTTCAAATATTCTCATTTGATTAATAAATGTTCCCTGATCAGTCTTCTGCAAACAGAAAAAAAAATTAATATATACAAAAATATTATATGAAACTTACTCAAGAAAACTGTGAGATGCTTTCACACCCATAACCCCAGCAGCATTCAACCCCATAATCCTAGTGCTGGACCATGAATTAATCACAAACTCTAGAAATCCACCCCATAACTGCACGAGGCTTTGGGGGGACAACTAGACACACACCATAAGACCTGTTCGCACCCAGCCCACTCCCTAAGTACAGAGGCCTGGCTTATAGTAAGGTCCATGCTCAGAGTGCTACACCATGGCCTGTGGTGACCCTGAGGGGAGACAGACTTCCCTTCCCCTTCTCCAGCACTCCTAAGGGTTGGAGCCAAGGCTACTGGGATCTTGAGCTTCTTTGCATGATGCTCCTTTTCCCATTGGCTTCCTAAACCCCCTACTCATTTATTTCCTAGGCATCCTTCCTAGTAACTTTCACTGGAATTTTCTGCCAGCATCTGCCTCTGAGGGGTGCCTCTAATTGGCATTGTTTTGGTTTGATGTTGTTTTTTTGTGAACTGTGAGTAACATCTCACATTAAACAATGCAGAAACTACTGCCCCATAATCGTTGTGGCTGAAACAAGCCCATCTTAGTATGGCACATCAAACAATGCCTGCATTATACCATAATTACTCTATATAATGGGTTAATGTCGTGATGAGAATCTGGCGATACCCTACCCGCCTAGGAGTCATTCACATAGATCCATGTTGATTAGATATTTCTCAAATGAACTTGTAAAGCTTATGAAGCCATATAATCTATTTCAAGAATGAAGCACAAAAAGGTAAAAATGTAAATAACATAATTTAATAACCAAGTGAACACAGCAATCTTCTAAATATAGAGTTAACACACTCTACTAGGATTAAAGTATTTTAGATAAAGAACGTATTAGGGAATGATTACTCAAATGTACTTATATGGTTTCAATGTCAAGTAAGCTCAGAAGTTAACTATGTCTATTTTTATTTTTGAAGTTAAATTACAAAATAAAATACTACTATGATAGTACTGAAATATGTTCTATATACCTATAATATATAATCTTCAAAATTTATTTTCAAGGTTTTCAAACCATTGGTGAGTGGAAGTGCAAGTATTCTTTAACAACATAAATTATTCTGATAAAGCCTGGCTATGAACTTAAACAGATCAGCTGAATCATATAAATTCTACTGAAAACAGATAATTCTGAAGGAAAAGCCCCTGTTGATGCAGGCCAGTATATCAAAATAATATTCTTCCTTTGAAATGGTGAGTTAAACAAGGAGAAAAATCGGAGCAGCTGCTCATCTGACACTTATTTCCTACCTGCCACTGATTTATGAAGCAGAATTCCTTGGACTTGTAATAGCTATTCCTGGGAGTGTACGTATCAAGGATGACCTGTAAGGTTTGTACTTGGAAACACTTTAGTAGCCTTTCCCTGGCACAGGAATGTATAAAAGGAAAAACTACTAGGAAGATTACATGCTTTCTTCAGAATATATTGAAATTGTGGTACATAAAGGATATTCATATGGAAATGCCTCACAGGCAATTTGAGATAAATATAGTTAAAGTACTTGAATAGATTTTAGTAATAAAGAAAAGATGTGAGATTATGTTTCATTGTCTACATTATCTTAATTTAGCTTATTATCTTTTAACTGGTAATATATACAATTTCTAATTTTTAGCCTTTGATGTCCTACGATTTTTTAAATTAATTTTATTGGGAAAGAAATAGCAATGAAACAGGTTCAAAACAGGTTAGTAGATAAGTTACAATAATTAATACATTGCATATTACTGTTCTTGTAGAAGATATCCAGAGTACAAGATGCAGACATGATATCCTGTCCAAACAATATTAGTATAAATTTTTCTTCTCATTGAACTAAGAGAAAGTAGCTGTATATCTATCCTATTTTGTATATACATATATATTTTTTCACTATAAAATGGTCCTTCATTTATATCCCTTTTTTTTGTTCAGCTTTGTCAGAGATGGGTGTTTCGTTGCCAATCAAATATTGTAGGTGCATGAATTCAACAAAATATTCCAATATAGTCCAGTAGTCCATAATAGTAGTGGGTTATCCATAGAACTGGCAATGCCAGAGGTTGTTGACTTGAGTCTTTTACAGCTCAGCATATTAATATGGCTGTACTTTTTATACCTCATTTTTATACTTTTCTGCTGGACAGTTAAGGCCAAGATAAAGCAAGACCTATATAACTAAAAATGTAACTTTTGTACCTGAGAAGCTCAGTCAAATCCCCTCAGGATTTACTCTAAAACCATGTGCAGCAGTTTCGAGATCTTTTGTCACTGTCAGCCATTTGGATGAGTCATGGCCATTGCTTGACCAATTTACTCTCTGTGAAAGCCTGAGATATCCCTAGGATTTTTGTAATTTCTCAGAATGGATACTTTTCACTTATAGTTGCAAAGGGAGATATGATATACAAATTATAGAAGAAAACAATATGCATACATCTAGTAATATTCATGCTCCTTATTGGTAAATAAATACGAATTTGAAGTAACATTATATTCACTAGGGCTGGCTAAATAACTCAGTGGATTAAGGCACCTGTTTAGGAAGACACAGTGGTTGCAAGTTCAATCCCTCCCCCTTCCATGCCACCCCTGTCCCCAGGGCACGCTGAGAAGGCAATTGAGACTGGGCGTGGTGGCACATGCCTGTAATCCCAGCACTTGGGAGGCTGTAAACAAGAGGATCACTATGAGTCTGATTTATGCTATGAGACTTTATATACCCTGTACACCCTGTCCTAAAATACAAAAAAAAAAAAAAACACATTATATTCACTAATATAATGAATATAGTAAAATATAAATTCAAGACTGGAAGCACTGGTGAAAAATTAGTACACATATTTATGGGAGTGGGACTTTTGCTGTTTACAATGCTTTGGAACCCAGCTTAGTAATATGTAAGATGAGAAATAAAAGTATTTGCCAAATGTTGTTAATTTGACTCCTACAATTTATCTAAAACATAATTCAAAATAAAAAAGAGATATGCACAAGAAGATTCAGTGTGTTTCAAGAATTAATATAAATGTTCATAAGGTAACAACTAATATAATGTAAGAAAATTTTATTACTATATACATACTATAAATTCACATGCAAGGAAAAGATAATGAAATATAGAACTTCCAGTAAAATAGATATTAGATGTTTTTCTTTTTACTCAAAAATTATTAATCAATTATATTCCATCTCCTTTTTCAAATTGCACTGTTCTTTTATCAAAAATCATAACATTTTAACTTTCCAGTACCTAGTTAATTATGAACAAAAGTGGAAGACATTATAAGTGTAGAATAATGGAATTGTATGAAATGTGATAAATTTAATACAAATAAAAAGGAATGAAATGACATGACAAGAGATTTCATAATAGATTACTTGATAATGTATAAATATAACATGTTAGAATGTAGCATTTTCACTAGATGATCTAAAATATTAATGCCCATTAGAAATTAAAGCTATTTTATTCATAGTTTTATAGTCAATACAATGGAAAGATGAAACAGAAAAGTGGGGATAAAGAAACTATATTCATTTCTAAAAATTTAGTAGGGATAACATTTGTGTCTAAATGTGATAAATCAAAAAATTATATTTAGAAGTGTAATCTCAAAAAAATAGAAATACTTAAGAGTAGGTAAATCTATACCCATAACTAAGATGGGAGGAGAAGACATTTTAACTGTTTATGTGCTTTTATATGCCTATATGGGGTATTTGAAAACATTTCATCTATGATAAATAACTATTTAACCATAAATATATTATACACAGTGAAGTTTTTAAAATAGCTATTATCAAAATTATTGGAAGTGGAATTATGTATAGCTTAAGAGGAAAAAGACTTGGATATTATGTAGGTACACTTTCTAATCACAGAAGAAATAAGCAGAGTAGGCAATATGTAACTAGTAAACTTGTAAATACACACATAGTTATTATACAGATACACACATAGTTATTGTATAACTTTTTAAAAGAGAATACAAAATGGTAATAAAAATTAGAAATGATGCACAATTGCACTAAACAAAATAAAATGAATTCAACAGTGTTTGTTGTAATGCATAGTGTTCTCTTCAACTTAGTTGTTCAGATTACCAGATATATGCACACACAATTGCAAAATGAAAAAAGTTGTAAGAAATTAAGAAGAAAGACAATAAAAGATGAGCCCCCCCAAAAAAAGCATTGTCTGCTCCTTTCCCTAGACCAGCAGAAACCCACAGTAGAATTATCCACGCCGTCTTGCATACATATGTAGATTTATCTTTCCCTCACTGCTCTCCTGTCCTTTTCCTCATCTCATTAATTCCTTCCTTTGGGACAGATCATCCCTTTTGCACAGTGTCTATTGTACCCTTCTGATTCTTACACTAAGGAGACAATATAATGTTTGCACAGGCGAGTCTGATTTACTTCACTTTAGAGTATGGTCTCTAGTTGCATCCATGCATAATTTTTTATTTTAAATATTTGTCAACTTTGAAAAACAAACACTGAACACTAGAACAGTAATGTACTAAAGGACCACTGAAGTCATTAAATCGAGAACACAACTGAGGCTGCACTCCAGTGCATGTGTGGTAAGCAACACAACTGGTACTAACTTTCAGTCTTGGTGCTCATCTCTGCTGTTCTTTGATTTTGTCTTCTCTTTCTCTCTCTAGAGACCAATTATAGTTATCTCTCTGATATAAGTGGACATAAACGTGATTGATACTTTATCCCACACTTTACTGTATTTTACACAGAAAGGGTTAACTTATTTTTCTTGTTCTTTGAATTGCAAGAAAAATGCTGTCTCCTGTCTTGGGAAGAGGTTTCCTTTTCTCCAACTCAATAAACCATGGCAACCCAACCATATTTCCTGGCATCTCTGCCTGTTGCCATGTGACTTAGCTGGAGGAAGGTGAGGTTTCTTGGAGAGGTGTGTGCACAAAAGGAGCATTTGGTAATGCTGGAGAAGGATGTCCATAACCTGAGAATGATTGGGTTCAAGTCAGTATAGTTTGTATTCTTGGTCTCAGTTACTAGTACTTAACATGCAGCATACATTATTGTATACCTCCTTGGATAGCTCACGTTTGCTTCATTTTTAATATAGTTGTCAAGCACTTGGTCGCTCAGTTTGTCCTTTGACTTTGTCTCCCACTCACTCCTATCTCTAACTGAAGCTGCTCACCTGTGTTATTTCCAGTACCAGAAAAGCCACCACCCACCAGACTTTTAGTTGCTTAAAACAAGTATTAAAGACTCACTTTTGACTTTTTTCTTTCTCTTACCGAAATTTCCTAATTAATCACTGGATATTAAATCCAGCCCAAATTTTGAGATCAGAAAGCATATAGAACTCTGTCCGTCTTGAAAGCAATTCCTCCTGACTACTATGTTCACCTCCTAATTCCCTTATTCCCATATCTTCCCTGTTTCTATTTTCTTCTAAACAAAGCAGGCAGAATGATATGAAACAAATATAATGGAATTTTATTTAAAATGTATTTGTGGCTTCCACTGATGTAAACATAAAATCAAGGATTAGCAGAGCCTCGCATGGGTGATGGCTCCAGTCCTCCAGTCATCCTATACACTTTCCCATTGCTCGATGAAAATAAGCCAAAGCAACACAGCAAATACCAACACTCTTCCCCAAATCCCTGCCTCACCATTGTCAGTGTTCCCAATCTCTCTCTCTAGTATAATCTCACATGATTCTCCTTACTTTGCGTTATGTTATTTATGAAAATTTGTATTTTTTCTTATTTTAGGATGCTTATTTATATATTTTCCTTATTCTATTTTGCAGTGCATAATAATTACTTCCACTCAGGGAAGTAGATAATGTCTACACATCCCATCTGATCATTCATATCCCCTTCACCCCTTCCTATAAACCCCTTCCCCAGAACACCCTTTCCTGTCCAATGAGTCATTCTCCTTCCACGTTGGAATTCAGTCTACCCTAGGAACTTTTCTTGGACTACTGATTTGCAGTGTAATAGTCTCTCCAGTTGCTAGAAGCACCACTGAGCTGCAGTTCACTCCAGCCCTGCAGTCCCAAGCTAAACAGCCCATCCCCTTGCAGTGTCTTGTCTTGTCTTGTCGT
>NW_004524794.1:2667249-2675040 GCF_000260255.1 Octodon degus
TCTCTCTCTCTTTTTAATTTTAGGACAAGTTCTACAGGGTCTCACTGCATAATCAGACACTTAGTGATGCTCCTGTTTACAGCTTCCCGAGTGCTGGGATTACAGGCCTGTGCCACACACCCAGGCAAAGTACCCTTCACAATGTATCCTGGCAGCAGGGCTGGCACAATAGGCCCAGGTTTCGGATCGAACTCTGATTGAACTCCTATCAAACTGCTGGCCCCTGTATCTGCCTAAGCAAGCACTTTAATCCACTGAACTATTTGGCCAACTCTAATATGTCTGATGTTTCTAAGCTGTGTTATTCAGCAGGTAAGGTGTATTTAATTGGCTTTGATGATATTTTTACCTTATAGGGGATTTATTTTGGCCATCTTAAGTTGAAGAACTATGCACAAAATAAACCAATATTAAGTAAAATAAAATTTTATTTTATTTCTAACTCTACACAAGGAATAAGCACAGTTTAAATTTCATAGTTAAGTGTACTATAATTACTCATAGATGAATTAATACATCAAGGCGCTCATTAAATATTTGTGAGAAAGAGTGAAATCTACTCTAAGTATACTTGACTATCATTTCCGTATAAAAGATGAATAAATACTCAAAGCAATAATAATCTCTCTACAAATTCCTGAGTAATTCTTCCAAGTCTGCCACAGTCAATTTATATATGTATTTTATTTTACTTTAGTTTATGTTTCAAATTTGCTTCTGAATATGCTGAAGAAAAATTGAAAACAAATGCATTTGGTGGCATTTAGAATGCCGTAAATTTGCCAGCAAAGTTGGACCTGTATACAGCTTGTCTGGTGAAGCTTGATTCAGGGCATCCATTGTTTGCAAGCTGATGGTCAACCTGTAAGGTGGTGTGGATGCTGCCTGAGGTTAGCAATCTCCTTGTCTCCTTTATGCCTGTGTTTCTGGAATGCAGTCATCAGCACATTCCTGCGAATGAATGACAGCCTTAGAGAGTTTTGCGTCACTTCACAGTTTATTATGCAAATTTTATACACTTTGATATTAAATCAATACCTTAACATAAAATATCCTAAAGTGAAGCTTCTTAAACAGAGTCTTGATTTTTGAACTGAAGAGATAAAGTGTATGTCCAATATTATATCCTGATGTTCTTCAATAAAAATATCAAGCAAGAAAATGCTGAAGGAATCTTTCTCATATTTTCAAGATGTCATTGCAGGCAGGTTTCTGTACCCAGTGATAAAGGTTTTTTAGAGGAACAATTTTCAAGGTTGAGTTGAAGATTTATGGTTGTTGTATTGATCAACACTCTTATAACTCTCCTATATCTTCCCAATGACTATATTGATACTCCATTGTCTCAACTTGATTGTGTGTGTGTGTGTGTGTGTGTGTGTGTGTGTGTCCAGAGGCTAAAAAAGAATAAAAAATGTCCTTCTTTGCCCTTCTACCTTCAGAATTGGTGTAGTTAGATCTTTAGCTCCCCAAACCCTGTATACTGACGAGTGAGATACGCTGAAACACTGGTGATTTCAAGACATGCTGAAATCTCAAGGAAGTGGCTGCTGGTTGAAGAAAGTTAAGCCATTGAGGATTGCCTTTGGATGGGCTTTTAGACCCAAGAGACTTCCTCACTGTTTTTCCTTCCAAGCCCCACAAGATGAACAGCTTTGTTCTACCATATGCTTCTTGCCCTGACTGACTACCTCACCACAAATCCAGTGTTAAAGGCACAACCAACCATGGGTGAGAACCTCTAAAATTGTGAGCCAATATAAGCTGTCCTTCCTTTTACATGTATTACCTCAAGTATTGTTTCACAGTCACAGAAAGCTGACTAACCCAAGAACTAATTGCAAAATAAAATATTAAGACCAACGAACTGAACACAGTGCAATAAAAACCTGGGTTATAATGTAACTATGTGAGCTTCCTACATTCTCTGTGCCATCAAAGTGATGGTTAGACCTTGTGTCCCTGGAAGATTTGGAGAAAGATCCTTACTAGTCCCTACTACCTTTCAGTGGCTGCTGGCATTCTTAAGGTTGCTTGGCTTATTTCAGTGCATCTCTAGCCTCTATGTCTACTTGTCCTCACTTGGCCTTCTCTCCTGTGTATCCAGAACTGTATGCAAAATGTGGTCCTTATCTCTTCTGATAAGGACCCCAGGCACATTGGATTTGTGGCCCATCCTAATTGAATTTAGTCTGCTTCCACCACAATGTGTATCTCCAAACACTGTCACATTCACAGTTCCAGATAGACATGAAGTTTTGTTGGAAGCAATCAACCCACCTCAGAGGCTAATGGATTAAAAGGTGCTGTTGACTTATGCATACCTGGTGGCTGCTACCCTATGTGCAGCCCTTTGCAGGGGACAGGTCAGTGCAGTAGGTATATAAGGAAGTGGAGATTGTGAATTACATTCTAGAGATATTATAAACTTTGAGATGTGGAGGGACAAAGCAAGAACAATCTCCATGATACTTCCTAGACACAACTTCTCTCAGACTTTTCCTGCTCCATCACTAAATACCCACAGTGATGACCCTAAGAATTTGTGAGCTGAGCTTCTAAACAGTGTTACTCAAAGCTGTCTCCTTACATCCCTCAACACTAAGGACTTTCCTGAGTAGCTGCCCCTTGTGATAAGAGCATTAAACGAGAACTCATGGATCAACCTGTTGTAAGCAGTAGCTGAATCCAATGTGTATTTGTTTAATCCAGCACTAGCAACACTTTTCAAATAATTATATGCCATGTAATGCACTAGGAACTAAAATAAGTGTTAGACATGAAGTGGGAAGTAATTACAAACCAAAAGAAAACTTTGCATATACTTCACATCTAAAATTTTGTGTAGTCTTATTTCAATAAAAGCTGTCCTAACAATTTCAATCTCTTTATTAAAATTCTCCATTTACATTTTTGCTCAAAATATTCTTTTATTAAGTGAGGGGACCAAAATCTTCTTAAATATAGATACATGTTTTATTTGCATAATCTATTATGGGTGATTTTTCTATAAATTTGAAATATACTGTGTAATGAGTTAAGCCATAGTTCTTATAAAATCACCTGTGAACCATTTTCCAAGCGTTAAGGTGTGGAAGATACCAGTTTCCTAATCTGAGTATCAGTAAGTCCTCTGGATATCAGTGTGTTTTCCAGATATTTGTGCTATTGATTTCTTCTGTTTGCCTTTGGTCATATTTGACCAATTTTTAAAACACAGACATAAAATTAATCTCCTAACTTTTTGTACTTTTCGGAAACTTTTAAAAACCTCACAATGCGTTTTCTGAGGTGTGCTGACCAAACCCTGGAAGCATCGTAGCAACAGAGCAGATGCTCACATTTGTGAGCCGTGGCCATGACAGTGCATTAGTCTAAGTAGGGAGATTTGCAAAGTAGGCTTTAAACACTGTTGACGGAAATGTTCTGTCTCCTACCTTGTCAATTATACTTGGCTAATGACTTGGAAAAAAATGTTCATGTTCAAAGTACTTTTATTTTTTAAACTCAATAGCTTTCTGTATAGGAACTGAGCAGTGGAACAAGACCCAGCCTTGGCTGCAGCCCTACATAGTTATTTCAGGTTCTGTCCCCAGAGCCCCAGAAAACATGTCAGTATTATCAAGGCAGCCATCACCTGAGGATACCCTCCTCCACCCAGACACCAGCAGTGACTGAAACAGGCGGTGGCTGCTGTGTTCTGATGGCTGAGTAGGGCCTGAGGGGCACATGAGCCTTTCCATTGTGATACTATCCTTGCTCTTACAGCCTACGCCCCACATGGATAGGGACACAGCTAGGTCAGACAGCCAGATGTGAGTCTTCTAAAACCCAGTGCTCCAGATACGTAGGTGGGAGGGCAGTATTGAGTGATACAAAGACACAGTGATATTAAAGTTTTCATTTAAATTCCAGTATCTCTTGTTCAAAGCAAGCTTTGGTTGTAAGGGTTCTCTTTTTTCCCTACTTTTAGTCAAGTGAGAAATTGTCCATAAACAAGGAAAATTATATCAATCAAGGGGTTCTCTTTTTCCCTGTGCCTGAACCTTATTGTACTGCATAGGTTTCTTCCAGAAGAAAAGCTTTATCCTGGGTAAATGGAGGCAAAGATGGGAGTCAGGCTCAAATTCACCTCTCTGGGAGTGAATAGTCTGGGAGGCTGCAGACACAGCTCAGCAGTCTAAGCACCCGCCTAGGCAAGCACAAGGACCCAGGTTTGATCTCTGGCACCACATACCATGCTGCCCCGATGCAAGATGTGCTGAGTCAGCTACTGAAACTGGGTGTGGTGGGACATGCCCATAATCTCAGCGCTGGGGAAGCTGAAACAGGAGGATCACTATGAGTCTAAGCTTTGTAGTAAGACCCTTCACCAAATAAATAAAATTTAAAAAATAAAATTACTTTATAACAGCCTAGGGTAAGGGAAAATTGAAAACTTCCTGGTTGTGAGTTGAAGCGTGGTTAGGATAGTGTGTATCCCATAGACAAAACCAGGTAGAACTTGGGCTGTGTGGTATCTTGAGAGTTTTCAGTGTCTCTCTTATTCTGGCTGCCCATACCCATTGCCTCCAATCTTGATCTGTAAAACCTTGTTCTTGTCTGCCATGTTCATCTCAGTCTATTTTTAGGCTTTAGTTATTGTTATTTTGATGGTCTTGTCCAAAGTATAGTTGTCCATTTTGGTGTCCTAATACATGTTGCCTACATTAAAAAAAAAAATTCAGTCTACTTGTACATGTTTTTAATATATAATGTCTGCATTACTTGTGGGAGTTTGGATTGGGTATCTAACACATCTTTATTGCTTCTATCCCTCTCCTCTCCGCCGATTTCCTTCCTTGTTCTGTACATGTTTGGAGTACACAGCATTTACATTGCTTATATGGAGTGGGTATGAGTATGTAGCACTTTCCAGTTTCTTTTACCATTGCATATCCCTTCCCTCCTCCTTAGAGAATGATCTGCCTCCCTGTTTCCAGTTGTCTATTTTTTGATCCTTATATTTTTAAGTTCTCATATAAGAAAAAAACTTGATATTTAAGCTTTGTGCATCTGATTTATGTCACTTAACAATGTGGGTTCAAGGTGCATCCTAAAAATGATTCAATTAAATCTTTATGGCACAATAGTATTCTATGGTGTGTAAGCACCTGGTTCTTTTATTTTAATTGGTGGAACCAGGGATTGAACTCAGGCCCTTGTGCTTGCCAAGCAAGCACTTATTCTACTGAGCCATCTCCCTAGCTCCAACATGTGTGGGTTTTTTTTTTTTCCAGGTTCTTTATCCATTCATTTGCTGATGACACATGGTAACCTCTCAAGATTTAGCTATTATGAATTGTGTGTGCTATGATTATTTCTAGTTTTACTTTTTTGAAGAGTCTCCACACTGTCATCCATACTGGTTTACATTCTCACCAGTAGAATAGAAAGACTGCTTTTTCCCCCACAGACCGCCCCCCCCCACATTGAAGACAGCTGGACTCTTTCTTTCTGGGGTAGAATGGAATCTCAGGGTTGCCCTAATTGACATGTGGCCAATGGTGAGCATTTGTGTAGTTATGGGCCTTTTGCACTTCTGTAAAGTCTTATTCATTTCCATTTATGCTTTTTATGGGAGGGTCTAATTTTTTGAGATCTTTATATATTCTTGATAGGAGTGTTCTGTCTGAAGAACTGACCGAAAATTTGTTTTATTGTTTAACTTGTCTTTTGGCTCTGTTGATTGTTACTTTTGCTTTGTAATGAAACCCTATTTGTGATTTTTGGAACTGTTTCCTGTGCAACTGGGATTCTCCTTAGAAAGTCCTTGTTTATGCTCGTATCTTCCAGCAGGTTGAGTGTTTCCATCCTGATACTGTTTGACCCATTTTGCTTTTTGTTTATTACATGATGAGATCCCTGGGTGTAGGCTCAGTGCTCTGGGTAGCCAGTTTTCCCAGCAACATTTATTCAAGCAGTTATAATTATATAATAATATACAATTCCAAGATATATATTATATATGAGGTTATAATACATATTATATGTAGCTGTATAATATATATTTTGAAATAAATGGCAGATAATAGGGAAAAAAGGAAAAGGTATGTAACCCAGTGCCGTCGATTTATTTTGGCTCAGTCCAATTGTCTGATGGGTTTTACATAGTATTTGGCCTGTTATTCTGTTTTCCTTCTGTGGACAAGAGGATTAACTTTTGAAGATATCATAAGATAAATAAATGAACCTGATTCTGGAAAAAAAAAAAAGGAACATGGAGGAAGGGGGAACAGAAGCAAACTAATCTGTGTTTTGTACATATACTGGTCCCCTGCAGAAGCTATAATCATTATGTATGCAAAGAGGGTACTAACAAAAGTCAAAGAAGAAAAAATAAAAAATGAAAACAAGAAAAAAAGGAAATAAGGAACTAGTCTTTTAAAATTGATAGCACATACTGTGGAGGCAAATTATATAAATATCCAGTGTGTAACACATATCCTGAAATGATCCTAGCAGCCTAAGCAGAATATTCTTTGTTTGCTCTGCTTAAACTGATAATATCATTGCTTTCAAAAATATTTTATGCCTTTGCAAAATTTAGTTTTTACTTGTTCCGCACCTTGTCTCCAATTTTTGTTATAACCTTTCATTAACTTTACATTCTATTCCTAAGTCATGCTCCAAAATGCATTACTGATTATATTTACAGTAATGAGTACTCTATGGAATTGTAGCCTTCACAGATAATACACTGATAAATCATATGCAATTTAAAATTGTTTCCATAGTAAATCAGAATAAGTTGGTAGAGCCTGCAAGAGAATCTAGGCAGAATGAACATGAAGAAGTTTTATTATGCTTTCAAATACTAGTGGGCAGCAGCTGCACTGTTTCCTTGCATATAAGACATGGAGGCTATAACATATTTTTATAAACATTTTCCAAGAATTTTTATCTTTATATAAAAGGTACCAGAGTTTGGAGATATATATGATTATCATTTTCTAATCCATTTAATAGTTTACTGATCTTTAGCAACTAATTGAAAATTGAAATTACTACAGATCAGTTCCTTGTTCTTCAATACAAGGAAAATAATATGTAAAATATACTGTTTGCCCGAAGATAAGACATAAGTGAAAATAATCAGCCATGAAAACTAGAGCTCACAAATGCCTGATGTGATCAGTCCTTCTTTGCCCTACCAGCCCTCCGAAGGAGCCACCAAGCAAGAGGGTAGTGACAGCAGGTAAGGCTGGGATGGGACGAGGGAGCTCGCATTTGTGATCTCCGCTTTCAAGGCTGATTATTTTCCCTCTAAGTATTATTTTTTGGGGGAAGAGAATTCCTATATATGTGTGTGTTTATTACTTGATACTGTTCCTGGCATATAACGATCATTATATAATTTCTTATATGATTAGTAGTAATAATTATTATGATAGAGAAAAAAGAAGGAAAAAGAATGTGACTTTAAGTACTTATAAATGTATAAGTTGTATTTCTTTTACTTTTATTCTTCCCTGGTAATTAATTTTTATTTTAGATGTTATAGTCTTTTAATCCCAAAGCAATTTGAAAATCAGGATAAAAATTCATATTTTTTTCAAAAAATAACATTATGAAACATTAAAAATCTATATTCAGGACTCATGCCAGACAACAATAAATTGGCAAAAATAAATAATGAAGTTCTTTGTTACATACCATTTTAGTTATTTTATGTAAAATATTTCCTTTTCTCCTTTTGTTAAAAATTTTAAACACAATAGTCATCAATATTTAGTAAAACAAATGGGAATG
>NW_004524794.1:2675510-2677176 GCF_000260255.1 Octodon degus
TTTAATTTTTTGACCAATTTTTCATGTTTATATCTGATAATCTGACAATGAATTTGAAAACAGCAATATGCAATATAACAACCATTGTTCAATTCCTATCATTTTATGTAGTGAAATTCTTTATCATTTCTAATGGGTTTTTACTATTTTTATTCTCTTTAAAAATAAATAAGTGATATAATAAGAAGAAAGTAAAAGATACCTTTCAACTGTTTCTCATCTGAATCGATACATTCTGATTGTATTTGGTAAAATACAAAGCAAAGAACATATTTAAATGACTTGTCTTATAATTTAGTTACAATGTGTTTATGACTATTTCAAAATAATATTTGAAAGCTAAAATAATTCTCAGTTTTCTATAACACTCTGTCTTTTGTGGAATAGATTGGAGGGGCCACTACATTTTTGTCTTCGCTACTACCCGGATATTGACTTCCTTTGAGCAATGTTGAAACAGTAGATATGTACAGACATCTTTGTAGCAATCTCTCTGATTTCTACATATTTAAAAATATTACTGTGTAAGAAAGAGTTAACATCACTCCCTTTCTTTCTACATTGGCTGACATAATTCATGTTTTGGTCTTAACTTGTGTATAGATCAGTTTTTCACCTCAAGGACCAAATGCTTGATGCCCACGACTTAAAATAGAGAAGGCTATTTTGGGTCATGGTTGCAGAGGTTTCAGGCCATAACTAGCTGGGTCCAATGCAGGCACATCATGGTGCTATGGCCTGGTGAAGGAGAGCTGTTCCCCTCATGGCCGCCAGGAGGCAAAAGGAGGGGAGAAAGAACCAGAGAAAAGATAAGGCCTTCAAACCTATAGGCCCAGTGACTTAATTCCTCCAGCTGGGCCCACATCCTAATAGCTCATTCAACTTTGGACTCAGCATTTTGATGATAAGTGATGAGGTTAGCATCCTCTTAATCCAGTCAGCTTCCAAAGCTCCACCTGTGAATTGCTGACACTGTGGGGACTTGGTTCCGATGTCAACCATGTTAAGCGTACAAGTGTGCCCCACCCTGCTCAGTTTAACTCTTGTATGTGCTTTGTGTCCAGCGTGTTCACACACACATATGTAGATCTGTAGTTGTGTCTGTAGTAGCAGTGCTATTGATACTAAATGTTAATTGTCTTTTCTTTCTGTCTTTCACAATGGAAATTTTCTTTAATTTCCTCATATGACCTTCCCACTAAACAATCCCTGGAATGTGCATTTTAAAAATAAAGAGATGAATATAAGCACATGATAGTAAAATCTTGCTAATAAGACTGCTACTAATAAAGCAATAATTTTTCAAGAATTTAATCATATAACTAGAGAATGAAAAATACAAGGTTTTTGGTTTTGATACCTTGGATATATATCATAATGGATAAATATCTGACTACAGTCTCACGATCTGTTAATGACTACATTTGTCTTCAATACTGGCGATTGAACTCAGGTCCTACAAGTGACATCCCCAGCCCTTTTACAAATTTCAAATTTTAGTGTTGAGACAGTGACTTGCAAAATCATTAATCTACTCAGGCTGGCCTTAACTTCTGGGCCTCCAGCCTGTTCTAGAATTACTGTTGTGCATTTCCATACCTGGTTATAATACCTACTTTTGTGATAGATTTTGATTATCTTATACTACTCTCATCATATGCCAAAC
>NW_004524794.1:2677680-2679813 GCF_000260255.1 Octodon degus
TGCATCACATTTGTTGTAAGTGATGCCTGTGAAGAACAAAATGCAGTTCATTAAAAAGATCTGTTTATTTTTTTTATTTCCTCGAATAATTTATTTTGATTCAGTTTAATTGTTGTTTTGCTTTGATTACACTGTGGGTTATGAAGCTGTTTATAATTTTACTTTGAGTTAAGCCTTCCCACACAGCCCAGTGAGCCAAAGTTCATCGGCTCCTCCTTGCCTTGCAGCAGGGCATATCCTGAACCAGGACTGGGAGGTGAAGCCCCAGGGACATCTGCCAGCTGATTCTCACTAGCAGCACTGTCCAGACATGAAGTTTATAAACAGATTTGTCACCGAACTTACTTCCCCGATGCTTCTGATTCCAATACGGTCTATCTCAAAGGCAGACAACTAAACTCTGCTACCCAGCCTTCTCCTGATGCAGGCATCTCCGCCATCTCTGCCCATTCCTGCCTCTTGGCACTCTTACCCCTGCCCCGGAACAAGCCTGAGCAAGCTCACTCTGCTTCTCACTTTAAATTAACTTTGGAAAGTGCAACTTCATTTTCGTTCATTAAAATGATTTTTTTTTTTTAGTTCCGATCACATCTTTTTGAGTTATGTAATCCAGCTTTCAGTTTTGTCTGTATAGTTGGGCTGGAGGTTTCATAACTGAGGAAGTTAAAAGGCATGAGACGTGAATAACACCTAAAATATTCCTTTTCTATATTTTAGTAAGGCAACTAAAGTTCTAAGAAGGATAAGTAAATTATGTTTATATAACTTATATGTAGACTATGTCAAATACTCCAGCTAATTTTGTTTTATCTCTAGTAGAATTTGAAAGAATGAGGGGAAACAAAGGAAAGGAAAGGGAGAGGAGGTTATGAAAGGGGGGAGCTTTGTGTTTTTGGACTTTTTAAGAGTGAGCTTCTGAGAGCTGCTGTGAACCCCAGAAAGATCAGCATTAAATCATCATGGGTATGATTCACGTGGGTATGATTAAAGTATTTATTAAAGTTTGAAAAAGAAGTAAATGAAAGTAATTTTTCCCAAGAAGCAAGTTAAGAAAAAACCAAAATCTTATAGAATCACATACATTTCTATGGAATCTTTTTCAAGTTAGTAAAAAATTTTAAAGTGTATTTTATTTGTTAAATGTCATATGTTCTATAAATGGCTAAGGTAAGGTTATACAAAGCTAATGTGACTCTAGAAACTTGTTTCTTAATCTAACAATTAAACTAAACTTTGGTAAAGGGGTAAAAATGTAAGTTTTATGTTTTATGATTTGTTTCAAATTAATATAATTTAAATAAGATTAAACGTGAGAGAATAAACCATACATGATCCTGAGAATATTTGTGTATTCAAAATATGTCTGTGAACCTAGAAAGGGAAAATATATCAATTTAAATTTTGTTCATTGTACTTCTTTTATCAAATTGAAAGTGTATATAATAAAATAATAGTACATTATTAAAAAATAGAATGGATGGCTATGAATCATCCCAAGATGAGACATGATCAACTGAAAAGGTCACTTTCTGTGACTGCAGAAACAAAGTGAACACAGTACACAATATTTAAGCCTAGGAATCCATTGTATTTTATGTGACATATTTAGTAGTAAGAGAAACTGCAGAAAGGGGGTGGATAAAGAGGGATTGAAAAGAATGGAGATGTGTAATGTATGCTTACCAATTCTTATAAGAAATCATTATACACAGTAAATAAGTACTAATTCAAATTTTAAAATATTAATTGGCCAAGATTTAGTTTATTTCATTTGAAAAAGAACATCTCACACTTCTTTCATGTATTCCTTTCCTTCTGTAGTTTCCACCATGTTAGATTGGTGTCCTTTCCTTAAAGCACAGGTTCTTTAGTGTGTAGGAGGTTCCTGGAGGGAATTAATAAAGGGAAACAGTAGCTAACTGGAATCACTTTGCTACTGAAAGTCCCATGGCTTTTAAACATATGTACTGAAATTAAATCACCTAAGTCATATAAAAAACAGCTAATAAAAGTTGTAGCGGCTAGGCGTGGTGGCACATGCCTGTAATCCCACCACTTGGAAGGCTGAGGCAGGAGGATCATTGTGAGTTCAAGACTGGGTTGGGCTACAAAAGTAGCTCTAGGCCAGCCTGC
>NW_004524794.1:2686028-2686860 GCF_000260255.1 Octodon degus
CCAAAGTACCAAAAAAAGAAGAAACTCAAAAAGTGATTTACAGCCCATTTCTTTAGATGTGGTTTTATGTTGTACTAAACTCCAAAGACAATAAAACAAAAAACCTTAAACGTTCGCTCAGTAATTATACCCTACATGTGGCAGTAGGCCAAAGCAAAATCAAAGGGGTCTAACCTGAAGCCAAGCTACGGGAGTACTTTTAAGTCTTCAGGAAACGCAGAAGATGAAGCAATAAATAAGGGATGTGCTGTTTTTATGAGACAGCATAGTTAACTCAGAATGAAGACATTATTGAGTACTGAGGGCCTTTCTTGATTAGCAGACTAAGAACACAATGACAGATGTAATGCGTACGTACATAATGCATACGTACACACAGTGAAAGAACAGACAGGCTAAAAGGAGAGGAGAGCTTGCCCTAGGGCTGCTGTTGTTACTGAATCCAGATGAGGATGATACAAGCATTCATGGTACCTGTTTCTCTATTTTTCTTAGAAGTTTTCCCCTTGAAAGGACATACCTGTCCATTAAAAAATAAAGTATTTAAAAGAAAATACATACCAATAGTTGGTGTAGTCCAGGACTGACTCATGACTTGGCAGTTCACTCGTAGTATGTATTTGAGAGACATTTGAGGAAGTTTTAATATGAATTGTTATTAGATCACATAAAACTTTTTAGTATTAACAGGTAAAATGATTACTATAAGAAGACAACAAGCAAAGAAATTAAAAAAAAAAAAAAGCAATGCTCTATGTTGTACATTTAGCTAAAAAACACATATGGGCAACCTTGTACCCAAAGGTTAGTATGCTCGCTAATCACTTCTGTT
>NW_004524794.1:2687149-2690714 GCF_000260255.1 Octodon degus
ATAAGCATTTGGCTTTGGCTTTAAGTAGCCAGGATTTCTCAGCTCTCAACAGTGTACCTGACAGTGAATCTTACAGTAGAAGAGATGTCTAACGTACCTGTAAATTAAACTGTGAATATTTGGGTTGATTTTAGAAGCACCCTCAGAACAAAGCATAAACACTGAGAAAAATCATGAACTGTACACTAAGCAAGTAGAAACTCATTACTCACCAATAGTGTGACTTTTTTTCATTTTTCAGGAAAAAGTCCAGCATTTACAGAAGGCTTTTGCTTCAAGAGTAGATAAATCCACACAGACAGAACTTCTGGGCTATGATGTAAGTAGCTATGAAAACGATATTTATCTTTTTTTATACTTAGACCTCCATAGGTATTTTCCTCCGCTATTCCTGTGTCTGTGCGTTGACTTAATAGGACGTAGTAGGGCCGCATTCGTCTTTTGCCCTGGAGCAATTCCAAGATACCTTCCAGAATGAAGAAGATGGGAGGTAGCAACCAGTACAGTGATCTTAGGAAGCTTTTTAAAGCCAACATTTCTAATAACTATTTTGAGTTAATGAATTTGCAGTCATATGGTAGATATCTATTAGAACATGGGAGTAATTCATTTTAAGAAAATACTAATTTATTTCTTAATAATTGATGGCATATGTGCAGGCACAGTGGCCACATACATTGTTTACATGCAGCCACATGCAAAGGCTTGTAACTGCAAAGAAATTCATCATAATATTGTAGATACTAGGCTTCAGCGCAGGCAACAGAAAGTAATTACATTCAAAGTTGGTATTATTTCTTAGTGTGAAATACTTGCTAAGCTGCCAAAATAGGATTGCAAAACATCTTTTAATTCAATATTGATCTTCTACTGCATGGCTCAAAAACTTTCTTAAACCAAGGTATGAAATTTGCTTTTGGCCGAGTTCATGACTTAAACTTCTTTTTCATGAAAAATAGAGCAATTATCTTTATTTTGCATCTAGCACTGTGAGGATCTTCCTTCTACCTCAAGACATTCATTATTATTATTTTAATACCTTGTTGATAAGAGAGATAATTAAATTTTATGAAAATATACTCTAGTATATAAAAGTATGTTTATCTGTAGGCATGTCTTCCTTGTATTAAATAATATAAAAGTAGGTGTTATATTTTATGTTGCCATTCAAACTGCTAATACATTTAATATAAAATTATCTCTTAGGCAATAAACCAAAGATGTGAATCTTAGCTACAATTATTTTCAGATGTTTATTTACTTTTTTAAATTTGAAAAAAAAAAAGCCTGAAAAAAAGAACAAAGCCTGGTTCTTTTGAATTTTCCTATCACTTTCATTTAAATATGCCTATTCTACATATGTAAGTCATCTAGACATCAATCTGTGACCATTGTACTTAATGACTTTCAGTGTTCTACATTATTTAAATAATGGTGATATTTCTCTTAAACAAAAATATTTCGATAAAATACAAGGAGCATATATCACAGGTAATCCAGTATTTATCTTTTTCTGAAGATTTTTTATTAAAATTTTCAAGCATTTTTATGTTAGCCCCTAGGATATACATTCAGTGTGCATTTCATTAATGATAACCAATTTATTTGCAGATCTATGAGTCAGAGCTTTTTCAATAAGAATGAAAAGACCCTAATTAAAACCATACTGTACACCAACACTGTCACACATGCACATGTGGTAGAAGTTATCATAGGATTCACTAGTTCAAAGCTTCAGGGTTTGAAATAAATTCAATCAGTTCCATAAAGGTGACATCATCTGTGCAATATCCAGTAGTATTTGTGGCTGTCCAGATTTTTCTTAATTTTTTTTCTTGTATCAGAATTGAACTCACAACCTTGCAATTGCCAGGCACTCACTATACCACTGATCTATATCTCTGACCCAAAAAAAAAAAAAAAATGTATTCTTAACACAAGGAATAAACAAAAAAAAAAAAAGCATGCATTTAGATGCAAATATTACATTTGCCATTTTTGGAAATAATGTTTGGGAGACTAATTTCTAACTTGAACATAAATATGAAATGCAAGAACTTTGTCTAGCACTGTTGTCTTTTTGTAGTGCTGTCAGTGACCACTTGTAAGAAATGCTTATCAAGGAATCAATAGCACATTTGGAAAATAAGCTGTGACAAGGCCGACATTAGCACATACCTAGTAGCAGCCTCTTGTGAATTTTCTCATCTTTCCTCTCAATTTTCTCAATATTATATCTACAAACTTTCTTATATCAATGTTATTTTACTTTCTAAGCCTGTAAATAAAAATTTCAGAAAGCATAAGCCTGATCTTCATTGTTCCCAACATGGCATTATGTGTGATAATGGTACTCCAGTTGAGGGATAACGCTTGTTAGTGAGTCCATCAAGCGTCCCCTTACACCAGGGTTGTTATGATTTGGGTAGTTGTTCACACATAATATCAGCGTGCTCGAAGTATTTCATCTTTCACATTTCCTAGTTATCTCTTCTATGACATAACCAGAATAAGCAAAATATTGTCTAAATATGAATATAGATACTTGTGAAGATAACTGTATGTAAGTGTGGTTATAAAATTTAGGGCACTTTTAATGTGAAAAACTGGGCAGGGAAATGTTTTAAATGAATAAGTTAGAAATATCTAAAACTTTTTAAAATGCTAAATGACGTACTATTTTGGAGTGTGTGATTCATCTCTAATTATAATTTCTCCATTGACCATCAGACATTTGTTATACTTTTCAAATTTATGTATGTATAATCTGATATTTTCATGTGAATAAGAATTATGTATTATTCTTTATATTTTGTTCATATATTTTTCAGAAAATATATTTTTATATTTTAGTTTTCACAAAGTATAAACATGCATATATTATTTAGAATTTTCAAGTACCATTTATCAGAAAAAATTAAAATGTAGAAATGTAACATATTAGCAGTAGTTTTTATATGCCCTTGTCTTTTTTCTAGAGCTGTCAATTTTAGTCACAAATAGACAGACATCTTTGCCAGTTATTCAGGCTCTTATTTCAGGGATGTGAATATCATTTTGGGGAAAGTTACCTGTTGCACATTTTACATAAAATAGCAGTTTTAGGCTCTATAGAAGACAATGATCACGGTTAGCTCTATTAATATCCATTATGGTGAGTAAGTGCAGAGACTTGTGTAATTATAAGTTATTTGTCTCCTGGGACAAACTGGGCAGGAGTCTGGAAGCCATTAGTGCACACTGTGCTCCGATTTCTGCTGCACCTAGCAAGAACTTTTAAAGAATAAGTTTGGTATGGCAGATGGGCCTGTGACCATGATACTTCTTGAGCTGAGGGAGATTATTAAATAAATGAAAAATGTGCCTTAAGTAATCAATGCCTGTTTAACCTCCTTCGCCTTTCTTTGTCTGCACAGGCTGAGTTTATTGAAAGACCAAAGAATAATTTCTTTGGTGTCACTTGTATTATTAAACAGGTTAGAAGATGAATAGATACACCCAAGTAACAATCTTGCCCATTAAAAAATTAGGTTAAGAGGTGGAGAAGATTTTTCTGATTGCATTC
>NW_004524794.1:2698624-2703121 GCF_000260255.1 Octodon degus
TCATTATTATGCTTTATAGCTCAGGAATGTACATTCATAACTGATTTTCTTAATGTATGAAAACCTTGGAGTGACAAATAAAGAGGAATTCAAGTTTTCACATTATTGTCTTTATGAAGTAATCAGTGAAAGCCATTGGTTGTCATCAGTTAAGGTCTAAGATTTGCCTAGCATACTCCTGTGTTCTCTGAGCTAAATATTACTCAGAAAAGGAGAGATCATTTTGTCCTTTTTACATAGCAAGTTGTAGAATAACATGAATTTTATGGAAAGAGAAATGGTAATGTTATATATTTTAATGACTATTTGTCTCTTGAACATATTCAACCTATTAGGGCATTTTCCCTTCATTTGCTAGGTCTTTTATAGAATACTAAAAGATGGGTCTGGGTTAGAATTTTTTTGAAGACAGGAATATTAGGAATCTTGGATTACATAGGAAATCAGCTCTCCATTTTTTTCTAAAATACCTAAAATATAACATAGTCCATCTCCATTTTCATTTGTTTCACAAGGCATCTCCTTAATGTTTAGGTCTCTCTTGATGGCCTAGCAGATAGTAAGTGTTTGTTTGATGTTTAAATTAAAACCTGTGTGGTTGGCACATATACATCTTGCTCTGTGTATAATGTATAGTTGTAGCACCGAGTTTCTTTTTTATCACAGATAATATCTTTATAGTCATTGAAAAAGTTTGTATTCTAAGCACTGACACAGAAGCAAAAGCGAACCATGGAATTTTACACTTCATAAGTCTTATAGTATAGTTGAGTGAAAACAATCAATTAGAAAACAAAGAAAGAATCTAGAGAACTGTCCATGTTAATAAACACATTGAAGACAGTCAGCAGAAAGAGGCAACGAAGAGCAACCAGAGGAAGGGAAGGGGGGTGTGCCTAGGAAAGAGTTCAAGAAGTACTGTCATAGGTCAGCTGTTCACAGCACTGCAACAGGGATCTAAGCTGGGAAAATCATGCTGTCAGAACAGCTGCCTGCCAGTACTTCCTGTTGCTGCAGGGCTTCTTTACATTTGGTTTAGTCTTGTCTTATTCCTTGTTGATTATACACACAAAAAGTGTACATAAAGGCACAGTTTATATCATTTTGTTCTCTGTGTCTCTCTGTCAGATGCTTACATACAGAATAACTCAGTAAGATCCATAGGATAAAATCTTCTTTGCTCTAGCCAGCATCCATAACTGTTAAAATTTTACCCTTCTTATCTGACTTACCATCTTCTTAGAGTTACCAGTTCAGTATGTTGTTATCAGATTACTCTACTGATACATTTATGGCCTATATTTATATTAACATATAATCTATTGTCTTGTAGTACTGCGTATTCATTTATATCTCTAAATTCTATGTTCCTGGGCAACATATTCTGTAATTCTTAGAAATTAAAATTTTTATACCTGTCATATTTACAGAATGGAGTTGCTTTTTGAAAGGGTGAAATGAATAATGGAAATGGTGAAAGTTGCCATAATGTTTAGAGAATTGAAGATTGCAATTTGTACATAATAGTAAACATTTTGTTGGAACTTTTTGATTAGGACTTAAGATGAGCACTGTGACATAGAAAAATACAAAGAATCATGGTTAAATTTTCTTGATAATTATTTAATTGCGGATAGTGTTTTACTTCAGGAATGCATAAAGAATTAGGTAAAGTTGTTATGTTTGTACTCATATATATTGCCAATGAAATAATTCGATTATTATAATCAATCTTCTCTTTTTTCATCTCATGATTTGTAGTGAAGTCTACTTAATTGGAATTTGGTAGCTTTTAAGAAATGCTAATGTAAATAGTCTCTATATTTAATAACATTTTAGACTTAGAAAATCATAAAAAATATGATTTTGTGTTTGTGTTTTTATTTCAGTGTTAAACATTTTAAAACTTCATTTAAATTTTCATTTCATTTTATTAATTTGTCATTCATTTCTTTTTGTTTTCTTCTTTTCAAGGCCCTGTGGAATCCTACATGCACTGAACGTTTATTTAAACCAGTCCATTTTTCAACATAAGTCCTATCATTATTTGAACATAAGAAATGAATCACTAGTCTATGACTTGTTAAATATTGAGTATAATTAATTTTCCATCATTCTATATATTAACTATTTCTCAGTCAATGTAATACAAAAATGTTTGCATTCCAAATACTCTACATTTCTGCGTTTGTGGACAATTACACAAAATGTTCATGAATTAAGATTTAGTTAACTCTGTCTGCTTTATTCTTATTGCATTTTTAAACAAAAGTACACTTTTATTTAAAATAACCTGTAAATGCAAATATTCTAAAATGTAATATTCCACTTGGCAGTAATACTGTTTGTTTAGCCTGTTCATCCACCTCACTTGTCTGTCTGATGACCGTCTTCATTTTATTGCATATTCTTTGCACAATAGGTTTAAAAATAATGCCTTTGCTTCTTTAGTTTGAGAGAGTTCCTACTGAAGAATTAGCTAATCTGTAACCTTTTCCCTTTTTATTAAGACCAAAACAAGAAAACAGTGTTTTTAAATGTAATACATAATGAAGTCTTACTGTAGCTACAGAATGTCATAAACTGTGTATCAAGAGTTGCTGAAAGTTCACTGTCAACGTTATACTGAAGGAAGTTTCTTGACTGTGATCTCAAAGGAGGCTTGTACCCTAGACTTGACATTGCCCCTTGATTTCTCTGTGGCCCCTATTTATTGCCTTTTTACAATATACCTCACATGAATTGTCAAATGCTCAGGTGGCTACACGGCATGCCTGAATGTTGTAGTTTATTGTGAGGATAACTGACAGGATTATTAATTAGCCTAAAAAATGGGTCTAGGTTGTGAGCAGGTGCCCAGTAGTAGAACCATCTATCTAAGAAAGGAAAGCAAGAGTTGCTGAGTATTCTCTACAAACATGCAATGAGGTATTCATGGGTGATGGTGGTAATGTCTGAATCTATTACAAAATTGATTAAATTATTTGTGTGATTATATAGCATACAATATGAATAATTAGATGCCTGGTATGAACCATGGTATTAAATAAAACTGCAAATATATTTATTTACACAAAATATTGTTTGTTTCCTTTCAATTTGACCCCTTGAGGCACCCATTCAGAATCCAGGACTTTAAAAAAAAAATTGTTTCTCTAACAGTTTTCTAGAGTTTACTCTTTTGTCTCATTTTTCTGGTTTTATTTTATATTTTGAATACTTAAATGAAGATAATGCAACACTGTGCTCTTTAGGAAAACATTTCCATTACAAATTTTATCCATTTGAATGGTTAATATTATTTTAAGAGAATACAAAGATATTTTGCCTGCACTGCAAGGACAAAAAAGGTGCAGGTGGAGTATGTTCACAAAGACAAATACTTTTTTCCCTCTAAAACAATGTGGCTGAAACTCAGTGCAAGCAACACAAGCCAGCTATCTCAAAGATACAATTTCAGAATTGCTTTTTTAATACCAGCAAACTATTTCAATACTACTTCTTCCCTCTGTTTCTCTGCTTGTCTCTTCTAGAACAAATGCTGAATGTACATAAGTGAATATGTTTACAGATCAACAATTTTATTTCAAATGAAAATATTATCAGTTTTTCTAACAATGTTTTATGTGCAATTTGTCCATTTAAGTATTACATCACTGTTCTGCATGTATTTAAGTACATTAAACATTAATAAAATATTGATGCAAATGTTCTTATTGTTCATAGAAAAATCTATAAAAATTGTAATTATTGTGATACATTCTATGATGAACCAAAGCAAAGGTTGATTATTGCTTTCTGAAGGAGACTTCAGAGGGTTGTGGGTGAAGCATCATCAGTTTTTATTGACAAAAGGAAATGTTGTGCTTTATTTTTATCCCAGTATGTTCATCTGAAATAGTTTCATTGTCAACAGCTCAAGAAATAAAGTTCAACTAACATGATTTTGCAAGTAATGAAGCTAGAATTTGAGGTCTGCTGAAGTCCGTAATTTTTATTAGGTGTTGTGATTTAAAGTTAAGGTTAGTTTTGCTATGCATTTACAGAATGCTGTATAAAGTATACATTGACTATAGATGAAATGTGTAGAAAATTGTATGATAGACTAATAAAAAATGAGTTTATTGAAATATTTTTCAGGAACTGGGAAAATTGAAATAATGAATATTATCATTGTGAATGCTACTTACTATGGCTAAGTATAATTTATGATATATCTGGTAGGAAATTGTAATAATGAGAATTGTTTTTTCTACTACAGAGAAATTCATTGTTTCTAATAATATTAGCAATGAACTTTATCAATAAGTTAAATCTTTTTGGAAATTTTTCATGTGCTAAAATATATTCATGTTAAATATTATCATATTTGAAAATGTAGATACTTCAAATTCTCAGATTTATGCCATCTACCTATATTTTCAAGGATTTTTAAATGAAAACTAAAATAATGTTAGTTTATACATATGATTTTATTATGGCATATAAAATCTTCCT
>NW_004524794.1:2703221-2706175 GCF_000260255.1 Octodon degus
AAATAAATGCTTCCACATACTATGTCTATAAATACTGTGTCTCTAAATACTTTCTAGCTTGAAATACTGCAAATAACATTTAGATTAAAATACTTCTAAAGGAATAGGGAGAATTATACAGTGAATATCTTATATTCTTACAATGAATAAGTTCATGTGCTTTCATGAAAATCTTAAATACTGATGGTTTTAGGGGTTTTTTATAATAAAAGAGACTGATTTTTAGGTATAATTTTTCCTTTCAATTAATGCATGAATTTCACTCAGAATAGTCACAGAGCCTCTAAATTTCTATCAGAGAGAAATACACTAACATTTTAAGTAAAGGGGGCTTTTATTTAATAAATGTTGGTAAGTCTTGAACTTGTAAGGTTTTGTTCACATTTTCCTTAAAAATCACAGTTATCAGATATTTCATCAAATAATAAATTATTAATTGCTAATAACCTAAGCATTATTGGTATTCCTTATTGGCTATTCAAAACTGATTATTTGTATCATCTCACACATCTGTCTCAGTTAAGTGTAAATATAAAATATCAATCATTTTAGTAACAGATGCTTATTCTGCTGGTTTTTAAAAAGTATTTTAACAGCTTCCAATGGCAAAATTTGCTTTATAATTACACTTTCTACTTATTTGTTAGGAAAATAATAAAGATGATAAATGTGTATTATCAACACATATTGACAAACAGTGTAATTATGTATTTTTCAATCTTTGCTGCATTCATTACATATAAATGTGTAAATGTTCTTGGAATCCTTATTTTGCAAATACTTAGAATAATCAATATAGTTATTCATGTTATTCATTAAAGAATAAGAGTGACTAGGGTTTTTGTAGTTACTTTAATAGCTATCATGTAAAGTGGGAGAGTTTTTTCTGTGATGTACTAATATTTGTCAGACTGTGCATCAAACCCAGTTCTAAGAACTTATAACTATCTACTAGTCTCTCTGAGCATCCTTCCATTAGTAAACTGTAGTTTATGAAAGTGTTCTGGGACAGGGAGATGGCTCAGTGGAATAAGCGCATCCCTGGCAAACACAAGGGCCTGAGTTTAATTCCCGGTTCCGCCAAAAAAAAAAAAAAAAAAAAAAGAAAAAAAGAAAGAAAAGAAAAGAAAATGTTCTGTTCAAACTCTGTTCATTGTTGTCATCACTCTTGAGTTCAATACCTCTAATGTAGACTATACCCCGGCCGGGGCTAGCGCCCCCTCCTGGATGCCTCATGTATAGTCAGATTCATTATGTTGACATTCACTCACCTTTGGTATTTTTCTGTGCTTCTGAAAGGTCAGAGTTATAAACTGAACTACATATTCAAGCTTTTGTTTATTTTCTATTATTTTTTCATATATATCAAAGACAGCTTGAATTAAAAACTCTAGCAGAAAACATGATCACCATTCCACAGATCCTTATTAACATGCACGAGTCTCAGCTTATACAGCAGTGCTGTTCCAATGGGATCACTTTTGAAAATCTATCCAGGCATTAATTCGACAATACTTTGGAGTTTCCCCCAGGAGCCTGCTATTTTCTAAGTAGTAGGGTATATTCTTTAACTGAACAACAAATATTCCCACATGGAGCTTGCAGTTGGTGAGGGCATACTTACAATAAACAGCATGCATAATAAAGGAATAAATTATATGATAGTTAAATATAAAAATATATAATTTGTCAAATAATAAAGTAGAAAGCGCTGAGCAAAATGTAAAAAAGAAATACTAGCACAGGAGATGATAGCTGCGAGTGTGTGTAGGGGATCAGAAATCTGAAGCTATGTGATCTGGGTAGAGCTGAGGTTCACATCTGAGATTTGAAGGACACAAAGTAGAGATCATCTTTACCTGAAAAATTCCTTGGTAGTATATGCCCTGTAAAACTGCCAGGCCTCTAGGCAGTAACAAATTCCGTTATCTTTGGTGCAGCCCTGGTAAGAACAGTCTGCTTTAGAGGCCCTGCCGCGTGAATAAAGATGCTGGGTGCTGTCCGCGCTCAATGCAGATGCCGGCCATGCAGAGGCGCGCTGGAGCGAGGCGCAGCCCTCGCAGAGACGCGGGGTGGGCAGACCTGCCACTGCGCATGCGCGTGCTGTGGGCTCTGCGGAGAACGCTGGACCAGGTCAAGTGCGCCCCAAAAGTTACATTTCCTTTTCCTGGATTTTATTTATTTTGTTTGTGTTCATCTCAATTTCTTCTCTCACTGCTAAAGCAGGCAAAATTGAGTTTACATACATTCATCTGTAGGTATCTTTGGTGATTTGATGCCAGAAACCGTATTTTCTTTTAATTGCATTAGTTCGAACTAACTGAAAATCTTTTTGTTATAAATATTTGTGGCTGAGATCTTTATAGTGAAATAGCAACGCTAAACATCAACTATAAAATTTCTTATAGTTGTTAAGTATCCATTAAAATAAACAAAGAACACAGCAAGAAGCACAAAAAGTTTCTTGTGAAGGTACACAGACTTTCAATTAAAACGAGTAAGTTTTTATTTCTTTTGTGCACCTGTAGGACTGTAGTCAACAGTAATACACCTTTTAAGCTACATTTCAAATAATATAAAGACTAAATTCACAGTTTACCCCACACAAAGACAGGTGAGTGAAATGAAGTGAGGGGACTGCTAATTAGCTTGATTTAATCATCCTACATAGTATGCTTACATTGAAACACTATATTTCACCTGACAAATATATAATTACGATTCTTCAATTTAAAATTAAATGAATATAAATTTTTGTAATGATTTTTTTGGCTCCCTCAGGCTGCCTTAAGGGTGGGTTTGGTGAGGTGGTTGGAGGTGGGGATCGTAGCACGGTATCCTGCACTTGACTATTTGCATGAGCAGGCACTTAAACAGCTGAGCTAATTGGCAGACCCCTAAATTTTTATGAAGAACACATATTCAAAACTATCATTATAAAACAATTAACTGTT
>NW_004524794.1:2706275-2715236 GCF_000260255.1 Octodon degus
TTGAAAACTATTACATCCATTTCAGTAATGCATATAAAACATGAATGATTTTATATGTACATAAATACAAGCTACAGAGAAGTGCTGGTAAACCTATTGCCTGTATTGTTTTTAAACATAAGATGTTAGTATAAGTTGATTTTCCTAAACACCTCAGTGTTTAATTGCAATGTTGGCACTGTCAATGAATAAATGGGTGCTGGGTTGCGGTTTGGGCACTTATCTCTAAAAGGTTTGCCATCACAGCTATTTAATGTTTCTAATACTTAGTTATCAAAATGTAAACTTTTGAAAACCAATGATGGATTTGTAAAAATTGAATTAAAAGGTTAAAAGGATCAAACATGATGCTACATATGTGCTGGACATGTCAGGCTAACACAAAATGTTCAATTGTCAGTCAAACTCACAGAAATTAACATCTTACTCAACACCAACCTCTCCTAATATGTCAAAGATTCCGGCTTCAAGCTCTCTTGAAGAAGGGACACATCTAAGATATTGCACGCCATTCATCCTATATCACATATATATCTTCTGGTCCAGAATGGTAGAGAGGTCACGAAGTCATGTTTTGCCCGATTATCTCAGACAGCACAGGGAGTTTTGAGCGATGAAATATTTGTATTTTATGCCCTAACTTTGTGACTGTTTTGGGGGTGTCCTACTCATTGACCCACTGATATAAATTCACATACTCTAATCAATTTGTAACATGCTATTAAAATTGCTACAATAAGGATCTTATATAAAATAAGGATCTAAAATTGAAATAAGGATCTTGTATCATTCATTTACCTGGCCTACTTTTTACAATGACCAAGAAATTATCTGAGTTTTGTTTCCCTTTTCTTCTTCCTAAAAAAACCCAGCTGCTCTAATTCCTTCCTACCCACCTGGCCCACTTCCACTGTCCACTCTGAGAACCTTCCTCCATGGCAGAGAAGGGTAATCCTGACATTGTAGATTTTTCATTACTGTTGAACAATAAAGAAAACAATTTGCAGATAATGTTTATTTGACCTACACTGCCATCATAGGCTTTACATGTTCAAAATCATAGTTCAAAACAAGAGTTAAAATATTTACTTTTCTTGATAATAAAGTTTTCCTTTAATTTCATTTATTTCAAATCTTCTTAATTTAATGTTTGAAGAATAGGAATTCAGTGATCCAAAATTAGAAAAATGTAAAACTGTAATTTTTTGGTTTTTACTGTTTAACCGATTAATAGTATGCCTTAGTTATTGCAGACTGATCAGATCTGCAATCTCCCAAATGAGTGGACAGTCAAGGCTTAAATAAATGAGTCCAGTGATATGATTTTAGGGCTCCAAGAGGATCAAATCCTTCTCACAGATTTGAGATTCTCTGGAGCTAACACAAAGAACTTCTCTTGACAGCCTGTATTTATTTGGTTTTCAAACAAAGGAGAGGCATACTAAGGAAAATGCAGGTATCTGAGAGTAATCTATCAGTACCTTGGGAGATATTTTCCCCAAGTAGTAGATTATGCCAGTCAGAAGATCTACTCAATCTTTAGGTTGACATTTATTGTAGGAGTGTGGGGCCTACAGCTGCAGTTTCCTTTTAGCTAACTAGGGTTGGATCCAAACGTCCTCAGCTGTGGCCTGATCTTGCTTGTCTTTTGAGGCATCCCAGCTTCACGGGCCACCAAAGGCCTCAGCTGGGACCAGTGACTCACACAGGTTCACTTACTATGAATCCACTGCCTGACTCCAGACAAGGGGCTAGGCCTTGGACAATTCACATCTAGACCCAGAAAGCCAGTTGGTTAATATTAGATCGTTCTCAGGGTGCTTCGTAATGGTACCCCTCAGTTGTTTATTTAAAGTTACTGAAGCAATAATCCATCAAGCTAACTGAAATAAAGCATATCCCTATTTTATTACATATCTCCTTTCAGTTATACTATATTTCTGTATAAAATGCCTGTCTCAAAATATTTCAGGTGTAGCTTTTTTAACAAATTATAAAGTATCTATTTTTTTATTTTCTTACACTTTGTCAAAAGTACAGTGCAACAATTCCAAAAAGAAAATCACATATAAAACACTGGATCTAATATCTGTGTTTGGTTTATTTATTTTACTGTTACACCACAGAGGGTATTATTTCTACCCTTGAGACTCAGTATATTTAATCATATTGAGCTTCTAACCTTTAGTACTATTTCTTGTTTCTTACCTTGTTTATGTGAAGACTAAACCAAGTACCATGTGCCTCCTCCCCAGCTTGTCTTCTGGCTACTCAAGGAACAATGGAATCTCTTCTAGAAATCACTGTGAAGTTCAGGAAGAGCTAGCATGTCTTTACTGTTACTGTCAGGTGGTCTTCAAAAACATAACATGTTTTAAATATTTATATCTTCACAAAAGGCTGTAGGCCTTCTTCTACTATTCAGTACCTTTCACGGGCAAGGAAGTTGGAGCGCAAAGTAGGTAACCTGCCCCAAATGACACCACTAGTATTACAAATCAAATATTATTCTCAGTACGGTGCTATCACATAAACATCATCCTAGAGTGTGCCACTTTTCATAAAGTACATTGTGGAAATTCTAAATTTTTTGCCTTTGATATTTATAATTATCAGTAATAATATAGTACTTAATAAACAGAGAAATATGATATGCTGTAGTTCTTCTGGGTGGGAAAATATTTGGCAGTGTTTATTATTAGTGCTATGTGCCAAAAAGCATTTTATGTGCTCTATATGTGTTTACTTGTATAATCCTAAAAGCAATAAGGACCACCAGATGTGGTGGTACACACCTGTAATCCGAAGCACAGCAGGCTGAGGAAGGAGGATTGTCCTGCATTCAAGCCAACTTGCACTACAAAGCAAATTAAGGCTAGTCTAGTTTTTTTTTTCTCTTTAATTTTTGTTTTCTAAAGAGAGCACAAAATAATATTAAAGCAAAAATTACAGATGATACAGAATTTCACTAAACAATATTATGTGAATTTCACAGTATTTGTTGTATTGCATAGAGATATATCTATGTATGTGAGCAGGATGGTTTGTACAAGTGTACTGGGATTTCTGCTGGACTATGGAAAGGAGAAGTTGGTGCTTAATTTCTTTTGTCTCCTTTTTACAATTCTTTTGCCTTTTTCTTAATTTATTGTATATTTCTTTCTATCTTTCTTCCAGTTTTGTGCACCTATATCTGGTACTATGAACAGCTAAGTTAAGGCTAGTTTGAACTACAAAGCAAAACTCTGTCTAAAACAGACCAAACAAATAAAACAATAGTGTTATTTTAATTTGCATCTCTTGAATGACCAAAGATGTTAAACATATTTCATGTATTCATTGCCATTTGTATTTCTTCATCAAAGAAGTATGTATTCATTTCAGATGACCATTTTTGGATTGAGTCTTGAATATGGGGGTTCTGATTTGCAAATTAAAAGAACACTGAGATTCCATCTCACCATAGAAAGAATTGCTGTCATCAAGAAGTCAACCAGTAAGAAATGCTGGTGGAGTTGTGGGGAAAAAGGAACCCTTCTCCGCTGTTGGTAAGACAGTAGATTGGTACAACCACTGTGAAAATCAGTGTGGAGATTTCTTAGAAAGCTAAGATTAGAGGTCTCATTTGACCCAGCTATTCACCTTCTCAGTATCTTCCCAGAAGAATTAAAAACATCATACCATACTGATATGTGTGCACTCATGTTTATAACAACATAATTTGTAATAAATCACACAAATGCCCATCAACTGAGGAATGGATAAAAAAGAATTTTTTCTAATGTAATGGAGTGCCACATAGCCATAAAGAAGGATAAACTGGAGGCTTTTATAGATAAATGGATGCAATTCAAGACCATGCTCAAAGTGAAATAAATTAAACCCATTTGTGTAAACATTGTATTGTCTTTCTAGTGTGAGAAACTTAATTACTAACTATAATCCAAAATATACAATGGAAATTGTGAATTGGAAAGAAACTGTTTCAAAGGAAAGATACATTGTGGTGGGGAAAGGAGAAAGAAAGAAAGGGTAAAAGAAAAAATATTCATATAAAAAATAGTTAAAATAGTTATATAGTTTCTCTTAGTTCATTGGAAAGAAGGTATTGTGTTAATATTGTTTGAACAAGACATCGTGCTTGTATCTTGTAGTCTGAGTAACTATTACAAAGACACCAATACATTATGTATTAATTACTGTAACTGTCCTAGTAATCTGTTTTGAAACTTTTTTTTCCTTTAAAATAAAACACACACACAAAACAATATTGATTATTTCAAGGAACAATTTCTCATTACTCTCCCATTAAAAATCCAGGACAGGTAATATTCCTATTGTTTTCATTTTACAATAGAAAAATTGAGGTACATAAATGTGAGGTCAATGTTTCCTAATTTTAGAGCTAGAATATGAATCAAATCAATATTCCTAAATTCATATCCTTTACTACTGCACTCTTTCCCTAACTCCTGAGATAGAACAGAAAAAAAATGTTATCCATACCCATCGGAACAGGCAAGCTGGTGTGACATAAACAACAATCCCAAACTATTAGTGACTTTAATATTAAATATTTATTTCTTGCCTTTGCTATATATCAATTGTTACTCCACAGTCACTCTCTTCCATGACCCATCAGTCAGAGACTGAAGCTCATGAAATAATACTCACTTGTTAATTTGTTTTCTGTAGGGGACAAGGACTACCACAGATTGCAAAAGAGTCTAAAATGTCTTCTAGATGTTTCACAAAATTCTTATATTTCCTAGATCAAAGCAAACATATCATATGGCTACAGCTTTAGGAGGCAAAGAATATCAAACTAACCATGTGTCACCTAGTGGGAAAATTAAATATAAATAACAAACAGCACCAGTTCCTACTATGGCATCTTGTTCCTATGAATCAATCTGGTTTTAATTGCAATGTGAAAATTATCATTTGATAAATGTGTTACATCATTATTGTCATGAAAATCCTTTAATTCCATCATAGTTTTTCTGAAAAATGTAATTCAATTAGTAACATATAAATACTCTTTCTTAAAATGTCATTTACTCATGAAGCTATTATTTTTTGATATACGATGTAAACATATTACCTACACTATATTATGCAGATTGCTCATCTAGATTTTCAAATATTTCATTTATATACCATTTATATTCAATAAAGGATCTACTGACTTGTCAAGAGATTGATGAGGTTTTCATGGTCCTATTCTGGCTTATTACAACTTTTTAAAAATCAAATAATCCTACTTGGCAGTGCATGATGTAAGCATCAGTATTGTATTTCACAGAATAATTCACAGTGACAGTGTTATTTCAACAACAGTTTTTAGACATTTATATGCTTACAGTCTTATTATTAAGCACAATTTTCCTCTGAAAATATCTCTAGAGATTATAAGTGACAAGCATACTATCTTAAATGTGTGAACAAAAGTGACTTCACTGTTCTCAACAATATGCTTTATTTGATCCAGAAATAGATAATTTGCATAAACCAAGTCAAATAATTACCATGTAATTTCTCCCTGCTGCTTCAGTGATAAAGCTTTCCCACATTATCCCTTAAATCATATATTACATACCGAACTTTTATTAGATAAACATATGATCTCCTCATTTCCCAAATTGTACTATTTACATTTTTCTGGTGGAAAAATTGTCCACCAGAATTTTAATTTTAATTCTTAAAATAAATCGCCTCTTGTGCATGCTTTAAGTTTTTAATTGAAAATGACATCCTTATATTATTTACACCTAATTTGTTGATTCTTACTGTATCCATTGATTCAACTATTTTATGGTAATAAAATCAACAGTCTATATTATATTCATTATATTATGATAATGGTTCACATTACTGTAAAGTTCTCATTCTACTTTAGTGGGTGTGCCTGTCTCTGTATACATATATGCACACATACATGTGCTCTGTGTGTGAAATTAGAGTGCTCTTTATTTTGTAGTTGTTGCCTTGTTCCTAGAGCCTTCACTCTAGGCTTTTCTTTTCTATTTAATTTTGAGTCATAGTCTTATTAAGTTGTCCAAATAAGACTCAATCTTAGGATTCTCCTATTGTTAACTTCCCAAAGTGTTGCGATTAAAGGTGGGTGTCCACCATGCCCTACTATGACCCTGAATTTTAGACTTGTGTGTGTGTGTGTGTGTGTGTGTGTGTGTGTGTGTAATCAATGATTGAACTCAGGCTCTTGCGCTTGCCAGGCAAGCACTTATTGTACTGAGCTATCTCCCCAGCCCCCCTTTTTTTTAGTTAATTTTAAAAAGTATTTTCAGAATATAGATGATAATTATTAATTTAGAAAGGAAAATTCCTTAGAATGTTTGAACATATGTTGTTTTATTGTGTTTTCAGTATTCATTTGCCTGTGTAATGTTTTTATATTTATAACACAAGGGTAAATAAAAGATTTGTAAATACAAGAAATATTCTGAGTTTAAATGTTATTCTTACTATTTCAAATCTCATCAATGGAATTTTAAGAACACAAATAGTGAGAATTGTAATTACTGTTGTTCAGCAATAATAAATTTGCTACATTTTATAAATATCAATTCTGAGCTTCTTAAACATTTTATGTGATCTGAAAAAAGGAAACCTATTCTGAAGATTAGGTGTAGTGTAACTTGATGTATCAATAAATGTTTTCTAGAAAATCATGACTTTAAAAGCTTCATTATTTTTGTTGTTTGTTTATTTAGAGAATACTTTCCGAACACTTCCAAGATGCTAAGTTGTGAGGTTATAAAACAATATGACACCACTCACCAATTAAGCACACTAGACTAGCAGGGTACCTAGGCACAAGTATCTCAATTTGTGCTCTCCACAACAAAAATCTATTGAATGTGATGATTTTGGAAACATAATGTATCTTAGGAAAATTTGAGACCACATTTTAGCTTATTGAATTTTAGGGTTATATTACATTATATATGATACAGAGGCAGAGACCTGCTAATATACTAACCGCTCTTGGGTGTGACAGTCACACCTGATGTTTTTCATCTGCTCTGTTTACTTTTCTATTTGCTTTTATTGATTTTTCTTAATGACAGGGACACATTTGATGGTTGTGTATGAGAACAGTCATCCTTCACACCAATCCAACTTAAGCATTTCAGTTGCATGTAATATTTAAAAATTATTTCAAGTCCAAAAATAAAGCAATTATAAAATATGACTAAATGAAATAAAAACTCTTGAGAATGTACATATTTAATTTAAAAGACTCATGCTTTTAGACAGGCAAAGTACATTAACTTCTAAAAGTTATCATTAATTTGGTAAATACTGGGTAAGTTGTGATAATTAGTTTGATATTGGCATAGTGTGTCAGTAGCAGCCCTATACAAGCATTGAATTATTAATTAAATACCTATTTACAGTTGTATGCTTCCTTGTCATGTGACGTATTCAAGAAAAAATCATTCTAACTCAGTAAAATAGGGTCATGTCTTTTCACCTAGTTACCTCAACACGTGTAGTGATTAACTGTTATTTGAGGGGTACTTGCAAAGTAGCAGTCATACACAAAAGTAGTAACTATTATTCCAACTCTGACACTCCCATTAGTACACTTCCAACCTCAAATAGCAGGTCCTGTCATTATCTCTGCTACCCAGTTAAAAATACGGGACTTAGAAAGGATGAGTCACTTTCCTAATGTCACAATTAGTACTAAGTGTGCACCGTGGTAACCTGGATGCGAGGCTCTGCCGCAGCATCAGACAGAGCTAGGAGAAGATTGATTTTCTGTGTGTGCAGAATGCAGAAAGGGAATGCAGAAAGGGAAGAACATTTGTGTTACCCTTCGTAGTGTAGGAAGATAGAGACATGGGGGAAGAACCGAAGTAATGTAACACTAGTGCTCTCCCAGGCTACTAGCTAAAACTCCAGTTAAATCTATGTATTAATAAGTGAAAGTAAAATGAAAAAGACAATATGTAACATTTAGAGCAATTTATAACTGTGCTGTATTACAGATAGATGTCTGCAGAGAAGGAATGAACTCAAATTTCATTTTATGATATTGTCTCCACAGTTCTCAGCTATCACAAGACATCTTTTAAATTTAATTTTTCTTCCCTTAGACTAAAGAAACTTGATAGAGAGTGAAATGTATTTTTATCATTGACTACATCTGCAGTGGAAGATCTAAATTAACATAGCAAAACTAAATTATGGTGTTCCATTCTAACAGTATCAACCTACTAATCCAATATACAAAGTCATAAAGATGTATAAGCACCATTCTATCCATCTGAGTTAGAAAGGAGGTGGTACAGTAAGAAACAGTACAGTGCCAGGCGTGGTGGCACACGCAATCGGGTACTCCCAGCACTCAGGATGCTGAGGCAGAAGCATCACTGTGAGGTCCAGGCCAGCCTGTGCTACATAAGGGCATTAAAAGCCATCCTGCACTATATAGTGAGACCCTGTCTCAAAACAAACTAAACATGAAAAAAGAAAAGAAAATTAAATAGTATAGTGAATGCTTAAATGTTGAAAAATATTACATTAGATGATATATTGCCTTTAATACCCCCCAAAATCTTTCCCTCAGCCTCATATGTGGTTATCCACTTTCTTGCCACTTTCTGAAGCATTTCTGCAAATCTCTTGTGCTTCTTTAGTTGTGCTGTGCTGGGTGCCTCATTTTCGTCAATTTGAAATGTTTACTTTTCACTGTCTTCTTAACTTTGGAAAAAAATTCAAAGGTCTCATGGTGCCAGGTCTTGTGAATAAAGTAGAGAATGACCCACCATGATGTTTTAATTTCACAGAAATTGCCAAAAATGTTTGATCAGGATACAGTAATCAAAATATATATTAAATGCTTAAATTTAAAATATTTATTACATTGAAGAGCAAATTGCCATTTATCCCCTTTACTTCAAATAACGCTTAACCCATCATTCTTTTTTT
>NW_004524794.1:2716031-2732746 GCF_000260255.1 Octodon degus
GTTGTGAGGGGCCTGCAAGAAACGAAGATAAATGAGCCTGAGGAATACACGTATGCATGACCTTGGGGAACTCTGACTGTAATCTGAAGCCTCAGTCCCCTAACAAGTACAGTTTTTAAGTTATGATTTTCTTTGTCTCCCTTCATCTATCCTACCCTATTCTTCCCTTCCAGACTTTGATCCCATATTGTTAAAGAATACAGAGGAGTCAAAGACCCTTCTTATAGCAGCTACAGGCTGGCTGTGTGTGCTGACCCTGCCCAGCCAGGGATCAAAAGTCTAACTCTGACTGATAGAAAAGAGACAAAGCAAAGTGAGGTTGGCTGTTTGGCAAAACATCATCATCCTTTGATAGCCTCGAGCAGAGTATGGGAATGTTAGCAAGTTGTTGACTCTTAGACTTCATTTTTAGCAGTGCCCTCCTGTTTTAATTGTAATAATTTCAATGGAATACATTAAATGAAAATATCTTCATTTTTATAATCCTTTTTATAAGCCATTAAAAGTCCTACTGTGGATCTCAGAATATGTGATATAGCCTATATTTTGTAGACATGAGGGCCCAGGGTGGCTCCAGATAATAAACATAAGTCCCAAGTAGATAACAGAAAGTTGATGCCACAAATGTAGCAAACTTTAGTAGTTAGAATATTCATATTGGCATTTTTATCTAAACTTATATAAAAAGTCAAAGCTTTTCCTTAGGTATACCTGAAAGAGTAATAAAATAATATTATGGGAGTATACAAAGTGAGGTTGAGGGACATTTTTTGGAAGAGCTAATAGGACTGGGAATCATGACCTCTTATGGCTGTAGAGTAAAATATTATCAATGTAGCTGGAAAGTTCTAGTATGGGCGGGTACAGTATTTAGGGCCCTTTATCATGTCCAGCTTATTTTCCTCTAAATTTATGTCATTATTCTTAATTACTCCTTTTGTTATACTTTCTTATTGGGTTTTTAGGTGCAAATCAAAGTAAGATCTGCGTTAATAATATATAAAATAGATAAATACATATATAAAATATATATAAATATATATTCAAGGACAATTAAAGTCTCTCAAGCATTACTTATGGGGCATGTGAGGTCCATTCTTTTCCTCTACCAGTCATATCATTTGGCAAATTAAGTTCCAGTCTTGCATGACAGTATGGCTTTCCTTGAAAGCATGGAAATATTCCCCTTTTTAATGACCGTCCTTTTGCAACACACACACACATTGTTCTCTGGGTCCTGCAGTTCCCTGCTTGGGAGGTCGGGTTAATACACATAGTTTCAGGGCACCTCCAGAGGGCTTTCGTCATGTTTGGCATCCTGGATAGCCTTGGAGATTAATGGCCCAATTATCAGACTTCCTGTTTACCCTTTTATGTTCCTTATTTTTGGTCACCAAGTCTCCATTGTTGATCACTCAGAAAGTCACTTACACTGGTCTTGAAGTTGGAGCACTATGTCTTAAAGCTATTATAATTACCCCTAAATTTTGGGAATTTTGAAACAAAGCATAATTAGAGAATACATAGCTATCAGACCTGATGTGCTACTTTGACACCCTCTTATGCACTACCCTCTTGTGCAACCATATGTTACACTTCTCACAAGTCTATTTAGCATTACAAACATGTGTTAAATACAAGCTATTCTGATAGTTTATTATTGATCTTCACTCAATAAATTTTATCAATCTGTGTGTGCCTTAAAGAAGCATTTTCGAAAGCAGAGTTCATGGGAGTTTTAGGCTAGACATTTTATTCAGGGTTGGTAGAGACTAAGATTTTAAGTAAATTTTATATCATGAATCCTTGAAAGTGATTTCTCCAGCACACTGACAACATGAATTCTTTTTTTTTAAATTCATTTCTAATTTTAATACTCAAGAACAAGAAATAATTATTGGGTACTGGGAGCTAAAATTACTGAGGTGAAAAATTTTGAGCATTCTGTTTTACTTCATTTTATAAAGTTGTACATTCATTTTTCTATTTTTGTGTTTATAGTTATAATTTTAATAAATAATTTTACATCCAAAAAACCCCAAAACAATGCAGAAGTCTCTTAATAAGAAAAAATTACAATCATATGAGATAAATGTTGATCTTAGAGATATGGAGAACAGGCCTGGGCTAGGACTGGATCTGACAACATGAATTCTTAAGGTTCACCACTTCAAGTTCAAATGTTAATGAGCCAATGTCCTATTTCTTAGTAGTCCTGACTTATTAAGCAAAATATGGAAGAAAACAGCAGTATAGACTTAACATATAGCCTTTAGTCTTTCACTTTTGACCAAGATCGGGAAATGAAACTTAAAGAAATTACACAGGAACTCAATAATTTGTCAGAGAATTACTTTGAAAACTCGGTAAACCAAAAATAAAGAAAAAGCTGTGAATGACTTTACTCTTTTTAGTAAAGGATATTTTCTAATGTGAGGGAGTTTCAGGCTAGACATTTTATTCAGGATTGGTAGAGACTAAAATATAAATAAATTTTATATCCCTAATCCTTGAAAGTGATTTTTCCCACAGTTGACAACATGAATTCTTGTGATGCCCCAAATTAAATCCAAAGGTTAATGAGCAATGTCTTATTTCTTAGTAGTTCTGGACTTTTTTTAAGTCTTTTTTTCCTCCTCGAAAGTGTTATGATAGCAATAGAGTAATGGAAATGTAGGTATTCACAGTAATCTCCATAAATTT
The DNA here is from genome assembly GCF_000260255.1 of Octodon degus. Classification (NCBI taxonomy): domain Eukaryota; kingdom Metazoa; phylum Chordata; class Mammalia; order Rodentia; family Octodontidae; genus Octodon; species Octodon degus. Next base: position 2,718,735 of record NW_004524794.1, read on the forward strand.
GGCTATTTTGCTACATGTTTTAGAGTTTCACAAAGTTTTGTTAGAAGTCCAATATGAAAAAAATGTGAAAAATGTCTTTTCTAGATATGATGGAAGACATATTAAAATGTATATCAACCCTTTGAATTTTCTGTAAAGAGAAACAGTTTGATGGCTAGCTTTTCATAGAATAACATTTAAAGCCTTCCAATAAACATAGGCAATTGTAATTTATTCTGAATGTTTCTAAATTGTTTAAGTGTTGAATGTTATCAGTCAGAGCCGAAAGAAACAGAAGACTGGATTAATATAGCCAGAGGACCCCAGAGCCTAATCTTGCTCTGAGTGAGTCCAGAGCCACCAAAATGTCTCACATTTATTGAGGGCTAAAACCAGGCTAAGCAATGTGCATAACTAATATGGTGCAAACAGACTGCTATTTACAACACTTTCCAGCATTCACTGAACTGTAAGTTTACACATGACTAGTTGTATTGACCCAGGTAAGGGAGCAAAGAGCATACTGCGCAACCCTGGGGATTTGTTCTCTGTATCCCAGCTTGCAGGGATTACACAGGATGACACATTTCCTTAGGCTCTGTTCTTTGTTCCTTTCCCCCAGGGAAAATAGGCTTCTGGCTCATATGGCTACAGTTCAAGTCTTATTTTTATTATTACAAATACAAAGTAAGTTTTTTTAAGGAGCAGATACTGGAAGGATTTATTTTTCATACACTTTGCTGTATGGATGAACTCCTCCAGTCATTGAAGGACTCTAGGAATTTTCTGAATGTTAATTTTGAATGCATATGTGTGCCTGTGTGTACCTTTTCTTTCCTTTCCTTACACTACTATATCTACAGAGAAAATGCTACATGAATTGTCATTTTGGATTGGTACATTTCAAAGCACCAAAACACAAATTACATTACAGGAAAACTCACCGGTAAAGCATCCTTTCCTTGAGGCACTCATCAACAGAAATGAAGGAAATTTCTTTTTGTTTAGTTACCATGAAAGTATTTCTTAGAATCAAGCAAGGAAATAAAGTATTAAGCCAAACTATAAGAGAGGAAAGCAGAAAAAAATAGTATTTCCTCTACCCATGTTAATTCTCTTTATTACTATTTTTAAAGAAGTAATACTCAGTTGAGTCTATTTTAGCACCCAAAGGAAAATGTTATGGTTTGTATCTGGATGTCCCCCAAAGACTCATGCGGTCATGGGGCCAGCTTTTGGAGTCTGTGATTGATTCATGGTCCAATGCTGGGATTACAGGTGTGAGTGCTACACCCGTCCTGAGACAGACAATCTGCATCCAAATGTAAGGAGGGGAGAGAGCTGCTGCAGTTGCCGCTCCTTCCTTAGCACTTTGCTGTTTTCCCTCCACCATGAACCGCTGCCACTCTGAGGCTTTGGAGACAGACTAGTATGGACTGAAACCTCCACTAACTGTGAGCTAAATAAACTTTTCCTTCTTTGATTTTGGTGTTTGGTATTTTGTCCTAGCAATGAAAGGAAAAAGTAACTTGACAGTATGTAATATTTTTAAGGAAAATAATAGTGATACTTGTTCACTGTACCACATCATTACTTTTCATCTAAAGTAGCATCATAATGTCCTAGTCCTATGACTGCACTTCTCTAGTTCCCATCCTGCAGCTGACCCAAGACTGAGCCTCTGTTGCTCTGGCCTCATAGCTTCCCACTTTCTCAAACTTAACCTTGCACTGTTTGTGTTTCAGTTTATGACTTTCCATTGATAATGTTTGAATCAAGGTATATGGAAAAATACATTTTATTTATAGATGGTTTTTACATGAATCCTATTAGATTCTAGGCAGTCATCCACAATGGGATGGTAGTTACACCATTGTCACCAATATTGACAAGAATGTAGTAATGACCTCAAGTTAATGTTTTAAAAGGTCTAAATTTAAGAAACATACAAATTATCTGCTAATTTCTGCTTTAGTATTTTTCCCTTTTTATTTTGCTCATTACTGTATCTTGTGCATTATTTCTGTACGAAGAAGTTAAAGTATAATCAGTAAAATATGCATATTGACAGCTATATGTTCTATTCATGCATAATTTATATCACCTCATTAGCTTATATTATAATTACAAAATTATAAATAATATTAGTGATGGCTTTGATATAAACCAGATAATTACAAAGTTGCATCTCAAGTTGATCATCTTAAAAAAGTAAAGGAAGATATTTTCCAAGTTTATTTTTAGGAAAGCAATTTGTATTCAAATTCATATTTTTGATTTTTTTATTGTTTTAATAAGAGTACAAAGACTTGTTGAAACATTTTATTGCATAATAGAAAACTTTACAATCATTATGAATTCAATAAATTTTATTGATTATTGAATATTGGCAAGGCATTATTGTTCCTTATGAAAATATATAAGAATATATTGCTATTTTTGTTAAAATAGTACAAAGTTAAATAAATATGATAGTAAAGAGAGGATTAGATTTTAATTCACTTGCATGTGTTTATCTTGGTCCCTGAATTTAGTCCTTCCTGGATTCTGGGAAGATGGACATGGTTGTGTCCATCACCATATGCAGAGTCATGAATACAAGTGAAGTTCTGCCAGATGCCAGAAGTGCTTGTTTATATTTGCCCTTAGTATGCATATACCTTGGCGCACAGTAAGGCCACACCCTAATAAACTCATCACAGTCAGAAGCATTTTTGTGGACTCATGAACTTCCCTTACCTGATCTACTGAGCAGCACAACTGGGCAGCAGCGGGCACCGTAAGGGGTCTGTACCCCCTCGGTCTGTACTGAGTGGGACTCATAGCTGTGCCCACACCCCCACAGTGAGAGTGCTAATTACTGCACAGTGCCCGGTCCTGCAGAGATCCAGAATGCAAGATCCAAATGCAGTTTCTACTGAGTAAATCATTTTCATGTCATTCTAAAACAAACTTGGTAAGCTAAACTTCTGTAAATGAAGGACAGTTTCATGTTTAATTTTTACTGATAAATGCATATATTTATGTACAGAATTTTGTAGTAACTTAAGTTTTTGGGTGCCACATTTTTAATGTATACTATAAGTTTCAGGCAATAATTCTTCCCTGTAAATCTTTTTTTTTTTTTGTACCAAGAATCAAACACAGGACCTTATGCTTCCCTGGCAGGTACTTGTGCCACTAAGCTATATATATATACCCAGTCCTGTAAATCCTTTTTAAAAAGGCTTTTAGGCTAGGCATGGAAGCTCATGCCTGTAATCCCCAGCACTCAGGAGGCTGACACAGGAGTTTTGCTGTGAGTTTGAGGCCAGCCTGGGCTATGTAGTGAGCTCAAGGCCAGCCTGAACTAAACAATGAGACCCTGTCTGAAACAAAAGCCTTTAAAATATCTTATAAATTTATTATATAGTAGAGTTGTCATAAAAGAAGAGATTTTTACAACTGGTCTTTGTACTCAGTGATATCTTTCAGAGAAGTGTTTATATTCTATTATGTTAGCCAATTATATGTTTGTTAATTTTAGTGATAAAAACTTTGATAGAGTAAGTCAAAATTTTTCCACCATTTCCCTGTAGCGTATTTTTATGCCTCATTGTAAAGCACATAATTGATAAAATATTTTATATATTTACTTATGTGAACTACATGAAACAAAATTTTCATACTACATTTGCTCTATAAAATACTTTGCACACTTCAAGGTGAAAGAATTGTAGAGAATTGATAATAATACTTCTCTTTTTTTCTCTTAAACCATATTTTATGATAATAAGAAATCTTAGTATCTGATATTTTAATTTGTATTGAATTCTGACAATAAATTAGCCAATTTTATAATTCCATTTATTATTTTATTTACATTTAAATTATAGTTTATTCAATTTACACTGGGTATTTCTCTTATAAAATATGACTGTATTAGTTTAGCAGAAGAAGCTGAAGTAATTCTTACCATAGTTTTCATCCCAAGTAGCTGATAAAATTGGTGATGTTTACTTAATATTATTCTGTTTTCTTCACTGAATTTGTGCTTTCCATTAAGTGTAGGACCAGATGAAAAGTCATACACTGAATTTAAAAAATGATCCGTACATGGTCTCATTTTCTATGTGCATATTTCTCATAGATCTTAGTGAAGCAAATTGTACTAGTGAATGTCTTATGTATGAGGACAAGCATTCCATTAATTTAAAAAATAAAGATTACTAATGCAGTTAAAACTGCTATTCCTAGTGTTGATCAGCAAGTGAAGTAACATTCAGAATGAATATTTGTCTGAAAATATATTCACTGTAAATGTCTACATTTTTAAAATGTAGAAGTAAGAGCAAGAGCTAGAGAGAAAGCAAGAGAGAGAGAGAGGGGAGAAATGAGAGGCCGGAGGCCTTAGGGGATCACATGTGAACATACTGTAATCATACTGCTCATACCTCACATTGAATGTGTTGTACCTGCTGCTCCTCCTTCCTCGCTTCTCACTCCTTTGATCTGCTTCCCACAGATGAGCTAACAGGCTGCTACTGAGAGCGTGCCAGAGATTTCTTTGTCACCTTTGGGGGGAGCATGCAAACACTTTTTGGTGTGCGCCCCACCTACCTTCCCACCTGACAGCTTTCTCCAGCTTCTTCTGTATCTCCCTCCCTGCAGACTCCGTGAACTGCTGCCACATTGATTTTGTTTCTCCCATATGTGTAAGCCCAGCCTTTTATTCCCTGTGTCTGAAATTATTTTCCACTATATTCCTTCAAGAACCTCGCATCTTAGATTTTATTTCATGATCTAAATAAGATTGTAAACAACGATCTAACATCTTCTACTTTACTTCTTTGTTGAATAGTTTTCCCAGCACCATCTATTATGTTGGTATTGTACATATTCATTCTGTTTTTTTTATAAGCTCAAGAAAGGCAAGAATTTTAATGTTGCCTTTTTTCCACTACAGTATCCCAGTTCAAGATAGTGTGGCTGGTCACAGTAAGGTATTCAGTAAATGTCTTATGCATGAAGGATGTCAGAAATCTGTAACAAAAAAGGCCAGTATCACTTGCAAGACTGTTTCACTTTGTTTGTTTTAATCCAATTTAAGATCTAGGGAGCTACACCTCGTAGACTGTGGCAGGCAAGCAGTAGTACAGAACAGACAAATAGATGGAAGGAAGTGAAGCCAGCAAACACAGACACTTTAAACATTCATGTCACCTTAAGTGGAAGCCCCAGTATTAAACAACCCCTTGCACTACTGCCCAACCTTATCACAGAGTAGCGCACATAGAGGATGGTATCTGAATAGTGCATTGGAGGAAAAGTACATAGCTGTGTGTGGCTGGAGGACTCTGCCTCATCGTATCCCACTTGGATAAGCTCCTTGTCCTATTTAAAATCTACCTTCTGTGGTAGCCCTGGGAACTACCACAGAGAGTCTCTGGACTCTCAGGAGGTTACTACATGATCTCTAGCTCTTATGTCACTCTTTGGTCCATCATAGATGTACAGTAAATATATTTTAAAAAATAAATACATAAATATGATTAACTTCCTATGAACTAAAAAGTGTTTTGATAATGCCTATACAGCTAAAATTGATTTTTTTTCTGCATAATTCCTGTGAAATAAACATAGCATCATTATCACTATAGTGGTCTGAGGTCATGTTTAGCTTTAAAAGTGCACTACTTACGATCTGGGATGAATAGCTTGATTTGTAAAAGCTTTCATATCTATGGTATAAAAAGTAGGATGTAATATGTAATTTGTAGGATTTTTCCTATAAATAAAATTAAAATAATATGTATTTTATATACAGTGTAGCATGAATAGGTGAGTAAACCTCTTGGATATACCCACAGTGATGGGGGAAGGATATTTAGACCAGGCATGTAAAATGATTTATTTTCTATTAATTTACCTACTTACTAAGTCATACAGTAAAAATTGAGAAGCTTCTGTTTCTTGGAAAGATATTATATGTGAGGTAGAGAAAATAATTATTGCCAGTTTTCAAATTAAGTTTCTTTAAAGGAGAAGCAAAGAAATAAGCAATGAAGAAATACTTTAAGAAGTGCCACTCTGTCATTTAAGTAGGCATACTCCTGCAAAGTATGGACTCAGAACTCTTATCTACTGGCTCTAATTGGCATTAGTCTAAAAATGAATAGCAAGTTGCAAGATGAGAAAAAGGGAGAAAAAGTGATGTCTTTTTATTATTTCTGGACAAAATGCCTGATATTCACAAATTGAATGAGGCATACCTTCATAGCGGTTTCAGGGCACACTGCACTGGCTTCCAGCATGGCAGCATGACGGAGAAGCATTGCACAGGAGAACCAGTCCATGGCAGGGTCGGTAACAGGCAGCGGCGTGAGCCCTCTAGGATTTTATTCCATCCAGGCTACATCCTTGTTGGTTGATGGTCTCCACACCTAGGGTGGTCTTGCCCATTATCACAACCAGAAATATGATTAAACCATCAGTGGACTAACTTAGCTTTCATATACCCCTAATATGTATTCACATACCTTAGATCAAGCCACCTCTGCAGAGCCCCACCTGTAATAATGGGAAGCTTTGTGGGGACACCTAGATACAGGTCATAACAGGTAGGAAGTGATTATAGGGCATGGACTAGTACAAGCACAGAGAGCAGAGAGAACCTGGGAATGGAAAACCTTTTTGAGAAAACTAGGGGGGTAATTAGTATATGTTTTATTTCCTTAAATAGGTAATTCCAAGTTTTACCAAATCATTGGATATTGATGTACAAAATAATCAAAGCCTAGGCCTTTTCTCTGGACTCTTGAATATAATATATCAATTCAAACTAACATCTTTGAGAAGCTTAAAAATGTCACATAATAGATTGCAAAAAATAAGAAAATAATGTCTTCCAGTTTGAAGAAGTGTGTGAGTGACTTGGGAGAGCTCCGAGGTTAACTAGGAAGGCTCTGGCACCTAATTAAGAGCATTTTAATAGACAGTGTTGTGTGACATCCTCTAGAGATAGTTTGTAATTTGTTTATAGCATCCATCTAGTTCCATGTAATGTTCAAAATCCCTGCATTGTAATTGTCTTTGAATTAGAATTTTTTTTTTTTTTAGTAAAACTATGATCCCATAAAATCCAAATGTTCAACAACAAAGAGCTACACATTAAAATAATTCATTCTTCTGTTTTTCTTTTTCAGATAGGGTCTTGCTGTGCAGTTCAGGCTGGCCTTGAGCTCACTTGGTAACTCAGGCTGGTTTCGAACTCATAAAGGTCCTGCTGCCTCAGCCTCCCAAGAGCTGAGATTATAAGTGTGTGCCACCACGCGGGCCTTATATTTCACTCTTTACCATATCAAAGTCTTATGATAAGATTTATATGTCATCTTTCTAATACTATGCAGAAATGTTAGGTAAATTATACTTTAAACTTTTTTTTTTCTTTTGCGGAACTGGGGATTGAACTCAGACCCTTGTGTTTGCCAGTCAAGCGCTTATACTACTGAGCCATCTCCCTGGCCCCAGTAAATTATAATTTAAAAAAGCTATAAGTACTAATTGATTGGAGATTCCTTTAGCTGAATACCTGTGCCACTTAACTTTATTGTTACAATATATTTTAATTTTTTTCTGGTCTAGCAACCTAAGATAGATTGTATCTTTTGAAGGATTGGAGCTTGTACTGCTGGTCAGTGTAATTGTTGTGGTTTGCTGTTAGATGTCTCTCCAAAGCCTAATGAATTCATAAGTGGGGCTTATTAGATCTGGCTGGCTATAGGTTATATGATACTGGGATTAAGAGTGTTTGGTGCTAATTTAGTTTACTCATTGGTTACCTGGGTTTGGATAATAGGAAGGCCCAATCTGGATATGGGTGGCGTTACCCTAAAGGCTTGTGACCTGAAGGGGACAAGATGGAAAGGAAGGCATACTGTTTCGCTTCTTCCTGCCTCCTGCCTGTTCTGCCATGGACTGTTTGTCCTCTGTGAAGTCCTTCTGTCACACCACCCTACTTTAGAACCAGCTGAGAATAGACTGAACATTCTCCAAACCATGAGCTGAAATAAGCCTTTTCTCCTTTAACTTTGAGAGCTGATATTTTTTTCAGTGACGCAAAAAGTAGAGAAGACAGCAGTCTATTGGCCAGCCTCAGCAACAAACAGTCATTAGATGAATGCTTGTATTCCCTCTCTTCCATATACTTCAGTTGACATAAGTATTAGTCAGATTTTTGTCTCTATGAACAATTAACTAAGAGAAATTTAGGATAGAAAAGATTTGCTTTGGTTTATAGCTTCAAAGGTTTCCATTCATGGTCAGCTGGCTGCATTGCTTTTAGGCCTGTGCTCGGATAGAAACATCATGAAGGCAGGACGTGGTGGGGAAATTTTCACACCTCGTAGCAGTCAGGAAAGAGTGGTAAAGAGCAAGAGCAGAAGGATTTAGGGAATATACCTGGTTACCAACCAGGATCATGCCCCTTGATTCTGTACCTTTATCTAGACACCACCTACTGTTTTAATCACTGTTCACAAATGTAGTCAAATTTCACTAGTAAATTAATCCATTTAATGAGGTTAGGAACCTCACAATCCAGCCAGTTACCCAAAAGCCCAATAGCAAGCAACCAAGTCTTCAGCATATTTGTTTTGTTTTTTAGCTTTTAGATAGGGTCTCACTATGGAGGCTGACCTTGAACTTGCTATATAGCAGAGGCTTACCTTGAACTCACAGAGATCCTCCTGACCTAGCCCCCAGGCTGGGATTATTGGCATGTACCACCATACCTGGCAGCAGGTTCATTTTTCAATGAACTTGAAATCTAAACCATTTTCACGTAACTTTAGCATATGGTGACGACATGGGCTTAGTTTCAGTCTTCAGCATGTGGAGAGCCAGTTTATCCAGCACATTTATTAGAAAGCTATCTTTCTCTCCAGTGAACATTTGGCCCATTTGTCAAAGATAAGGTGGTTGAGTGTGTTTGTAGATGTATCTGTATCTCTTGCTCTGTTCCATAGACCCTTAGGGCTGGGGGTTTTGCCAGTACTATACTGATTTTATTATAGTAAGTTTGTAGTATAATTTCAAGTCACGTGTTGTGATACCTCCTGCCTTGCATTTGTTGCCCAGAATTGCTTTTGCTATTCTTGGTCTCTTCTGTTTCCAAATGAATTTTAAAAATGTTTTCTCTAATTCTGTGAGATATGCTGGTAGTATTTTGATCAAGATTGTATTAAATCTGTATAATATTTTTGGGAGTGTGGCCATTTTCACAATGGTGGTTCTTTCTATCTATGAGCAAGGGTTATCTTTTCATTTTCTTAAATCCTCTTCTATCTCATTTTTCAGAGTTTTGTAATTTTCAATGTATAGGTCTCTTTTATCATTATTTATTTATTTATTTATTTATTTTGTAGAGAGTCTCATTACACAGCTTGGACTCATAGTGAGTCTCATGTCTCAGCCTCTCAGCACTGGGATTACAGGCATGAGCCACCACATCCAGTTTCGAGGCCAGCATGGCACACCTGGGGTTCTGGTGCCAGCCAGCCTGCAGTACCAGAGAGCCATTCTGGGTCTTTGTGCTTGCCAGGCAGGCATTTGAACCACCGACCTATTACTCCAGCCCCTTAATGCATAGATCTTTTATGTTCTTTGCTAGATTGATTCCAAATTATTTAAGTTTTGGATGTTATTGTGTAAGGTATGGATTCCCTAATATCCCACTGAGTTTATTGTTTACATATAGGAGTACTATTGATTTTTGAGTGTTGACTTTGTATCCAGCTATGCAACTGGATTTATTTATTAAATCTAGGGCAAGTGGATTTATATATTAAATCTAGAAGCTTTTTGGTGGATATTTTTATATGTTTAATACAGGGTCTCACCAGACAGTTCAGACTTCTATGATCCTTCTATCTCAGCCTCCCCAGTGCTGGGATTACAACTTGGGTCTTTATGCTTGCCAGACAGGCACTTAGACCAGTGAACTGTCTCCCCAGCCCTTTGGTGGATTTTGGGGAAGGTCTTCTATATAGAATATCATGTCATATGTGAATAATGATAATTTAACTTCTTCCTTTCCTATCCTTATTCTTTTTGTTTCTCACTCTTGTCTAATTGCTCTGGCTAATGTTTCCAAAACTATATTGAACAGGAGTGGTGATAATGGACATCCTTGTCTTGTTCCTGATTTTAGAACACACAAAATATATGAAAAATGTGTGACATTGGTCATTCAAGAAATTCAAATTAAGACAACTTTGAGATTCCATCTCACTGCACAAAGAATGGCTGTGATCAAGAAATCAACCAGTAAATGCTGGCAGGAATGTTGGGAAAAGCAAACATTGTTGGTGAGCATGTAGCCTGGAACAACCACTGTGTAGATCAATGTGGAGATTCCTTGAAGAACTAGGATTAGAGGTCCCATTTGACTCAGCTATTCCCCTCCTGGGTATCTTCCCAGAAGAATTGAAAACATCATTCCCCAGTAGTATATGTACACCCATGTTTATAGCAGCACAATTTGTAGTAGCTCAACCTTAGAAAAACCTAAATTCTCCTCAATTGAGGAATGAATAAAGAAAATGTGGTTTTTCTATATAATGAAGTGTTACTCTTCCTTAAAGAAGGATAAACTCCAGACTTCCATTAGTAAATGGATACAATTTGAGACAATACTTAGTGAAATAAATCTGACTCACGTGTATAAACATTGTATTGTCTCCCTGGTAAGAGAAAATGAATAAATAATGTCCAAGATGTAGTATAGATATATGAACTAGGAAGAAATTGTTCACAAGGGAAAAGAAACTACGATGGGGAAAGAAGTAAAGAAAGAAGGGGAAAATGGAAGGCAATTATACTGTTAGTTTCATGTAGTTTTTTGAAAAGGAAAATTTGTTCTATTATTGATTAGAGAATATTTTATACCCATATCTTGTACTTTGAGTAATGACTTTAAAGATAGCAACATGTAATGTATTCACTAGGTCATTCTATTATTTCGTTATGGAATTTTGTCTTACTTTTTTCCATAAAGTAATGAAAAAAGGCATCCAAACCATATGAATATTGTACACCTAAAGTAATGGCATTGGTAAATAGTGTCTTTGAGAGGTAATTATGATTGGAAGAGGGCATGAGAGTGAAGCCCATGCACACGAGTGGGACCTGAGTCCTTAGAAACACTTCAGGGGAGGTTGATCTCACCAGGCAAGGTGAGGAGATCAACCTTTGTGAACCAGGAAGCAGACCGTTACGTGTCACTGACCTTGGAATTTCTACCTTTCAGAACTTTGAGAAATAAATATGTATTGTTTAAGCCACCCAGGTTTGGTATTTTTGTTATTGCAACCCATAAAGGCTAAGATATCCTCTGAACCAAACTACAATAATAAGGATCCAGTACAATAATATGGATTATTAACTTTTTCCGAAAGTTAAAAACATGGCTTGGGTACAAATACGAGTGCAACCTCTGTCAAGAATTTTGTATAATACAACAATTAATTGGGTTATTAGTAAATGTTGAAGTTGTTTCACATTCATTTGAGTTGCTACATATTTGTAATCAAGGAGGCAAAATTTATAATGTGACCTCTGAGGTTATTTGTTTCTCAGACAAATTATCTGCTTCTCTACTGCAAAATCCACATGGCACCATCTGTCCCGCAGGATTTTAAAATAGTTTCACTAAAAAGAACTTATTGCACTGCACTGTAAGCCAGCACTACACCAGAAGAATGCCCAGTCTGTTCTTTTCCTGTTGAAATGTCTGTATTGTGTTTCTATATGTGATGACAGCTCCGTCAAATTCATTTTGATGAGTACGAGCTTTTAGATATTTTAGGCCCTGGTTGGGAATTGATATTTTTTATTAATTTTACTGACAAAAAATAGCAATGAGACAGTTTCAAAACTGATTAGTAGGACAGTTTCAATAATTAATACATTGCATATTGTTGTCTTCGTAGTGGTTATTCATAGCACAACATGCAGACATGATATCCTGTCCAAACACTATTAGTACAAATCTTTCTTCTCACTGAATTAAGAGAAAGTAGCTGTATCTCTATCCTAACTATTTTGTATATACAGATGCAAAATGGTCCTTCATTTGTATCCCCTTTCTGTTTAGTTTTGACAGAGATGGGTATTCTATTTTCATTTGAATATTGTAGATGCATGAATTCAGCAGAATAACCCAATACAGTCCAGTAGTCCGTAATAGTAGTGGGTTTTCCATAGGACTGGCAAGGTCAGAAGTTGTTGAGGGTTAACAACTTAAGTTTGAAGACCAAAAATTAGAGAAAAAGAAGGGCTTCAAGGACAGCCAACATTTTGGCCCTCGCCTTTCAAGGTCAGTGAAGACTCGGGATATAGGAGAACCTGTACTGTAACATCCTATAACTTAGTTGTGTCCCAAATTTTCTGATCGAGGATATCATGGGTCCACAGAGGAATGTGATCTATGATGTAGAGTGTGCCTAAGGAAGGTCACCTGGAGAGAAAACATTCTCTGAGGCTTTCACAGAGAGCAAATAGGTCAAGCAATGGCTGTGACTCATCCACATGACTGACTCTGACAGAGGATCTACAAACTGTGGTACAGGGTTTCAGGGTAAATCCTGAGTGGATTTGACTGATAAAAGTTACATTTCTTGTTATATAGGTCTTTCTCTATGGAATTCATCTTTAATATTCAAAACCCACAGTCAGAGTGTATGTCCTCATCATATTTTCTTAGTTAGTTCTTTGTTCCCAGCTACCCTAGCTACTTGCCTGGATAATACATCTGCATAGCTCAGACTGAAATGGCTAGCCCAGGCGGTCTCAACTAGGTACACTGTTGTTTCTGACAGACCACCTAATCTGCCTCATGAATAAACATTGTATTAGTTTTTTTTTTAATTAGTCAGTCTATTTATCTTTCTATTTACAGTAATGTTGCATTGAAGACTTCCCTCCAAACCAGTGATAATGAATTTGAATCTCTTTGCTCAAAAAGTATGACTTTTGTAGGCTTCATTCAGGCTTTGTTACTGGGGTGATTGCTTCCTATGGACTGCATTCTAACTGGTTCCATGTTCTGCATTCCAAGGGGCTCTCCAGAGAGGTTGCTTTTAGTGCTCTGTATTACCACAGGTCAGCACCACACAAGGCTGCTGAGGTATGATATTGATAATACCCACTTGGCCAAAGAAAGTTTAATAGTGCAGAAATGTACACAGAGTAGGATATTTATTCTGTCCACGATAGAACAAAGAAAAACTTAATAATTTGACAAAAATTAATTCTACCCATCACAATCATCTACTTGTCAGTCACATATTCTTAATTTACCAACTACTAGATAGTGACTCTTAGTTAAAATTATCCCCCTTTGAGGGAATTTTGCACAAAAGGAATAATTTGAACTGTACACCGGAAAACTGGTACATAATCTCAATCCGAGAACTCAGAAGGCTGAAGGAGGAGGATTACAGTTTGGAGTCCAGCATAGGCTACATGGTAACATAACAAGTTCAGAGCTGGCCTGAAATGCATAGCAGACCCCCCCTTATCAAAAATGAAGTGGTGATATTGTTGCATTCTAGATCATTTACTGGGCTTAATTGTGCTAATAATTCTATTTCTTGAGCACCAACTATATGTTAGGCACTTGGCAAAATATGATGCCCTATTTCATCCAGTAATCAAAACAACTACTACGCAAACACTTATAGGTAACCTAAGACCCAGGAAGAATGAGTTTTTCAAAGTTCACACTGTTAGTAAATGGCAGACCTAAATTTTTGTTCATGTTTGTGTGTTTGTTTCTGCTTAAAACTTATTGCAAACAGGGTATTTTTCCTCCAAAATAACAGTAAGAACACTGGGTTTAAAGGAATGATAGGTGAAATATGACTCAGTGCTGTACCAGCTATAAATTAGCTCCCATATTTTAGGGCTTCATAATATGAGACATGATCATAGGAGTAAAGGAATTTCTATCCTGCCTCTTGGGTTCATTTTACCTTTTTTTTTTGTTTTGTTTT
>NW_004524794.1:2732846-2765031 GCF_000260255.1 Octodon degus
TTTTTTTTTTTTTGCGGAACCAGGGATTGAACTCAGGCCCTTGCACTTGCCAGGCAAGCATTTATTCTACTGAGCCATCTCCCCAGCCCTTCATTTTGCTTTTCTGTCTCTGATGGCAGTCCATCTTGTTTGCCTACTTCAGCCAATCCACATCTTCACTTTAGCTTACACTACATTTCATTTTTCTTGCCTGTAGCTTCTGAGCTTTTGACCTTAACTCAGCCATTTGATAGAGACCCTTTGTCCACTGGATCTCACTTTCACATTGTAGAGTCTGCTTTCAACTGGTAAACAAATCATTTCACTTCAACAGTCAATTTGTCTGTGGCTGTCTCAAAATTGTGCCCTGGTATGAATGCTCAGGATGGGCCAAATTCTATCTTCACTGATAAGGAAATAGCTTTTCCTCATAATAATTAGACATGTATGAATAAGAATGGAAAAATACCCGAAATTATATTTCACAGACAAGGTGTATTCACAGTTTTCTATTAATCATTTATTCTTTCATAAAAATTTCTTATAATACTTTTATATACAGAAATACCAGAGCACAGTTCAAGAATACAGAGATAACAATTAAACATTAGTCTGAAATGGATTCAACCATTAAGAAAATTATATTCTGTAGAGAAACCATACAGATAAACCACAGCACCTTCTTTCTCATTTTTTGCACTGTTCTTTTTCCGACAGTAGTGCTGTTTGGTTCTTTGCCTCCGCCCCGGTGTCTTGTCTTTGTTCAATTTTCCTGTTCCTGTTGTACCCATTTCACACCATAAGGGTCAGCAGTACTGCCAACTAGAACTTCAGCTGCCCTCACTTCCTACACCTCTGTGGATGGAAGTGAGAAGAGGCCTAGTCCCACCTCATCTTCACCTCTTGTAGGCCACCCCCAATGCACAAGAATCCTGCATTTCCTTCTCATATCATCTGTCTGAGAGCTGATGCCTCACCACTGAATGGTATTTGATTCATTGCCAAAAATTCATTTGCCTTCACCCCAGAGCACTTAACCACCATGCGTGGAATCCTAACTCTCAATTCCTCACTCCATGGGCTGGAACTGGGTTCCTATTCTTTTTTTTTTTTTTTCCTATTCTTAACTGACTGTTAAACTAAGACTGGGTCTAGATTTCTCTACACCATGTAAAAGGCTTATTTAGCACTTAATATATGTTAGGCACTACTATAAGTTCCCTACAAATATTGTAAGGAAGGGACTATTGGTATTCATTTCGTAGATAGGATAATTAGAGAAGTGAAGAAATCGAGGCAATCTAAAACGGAGACCACATATTTAATGACCGTGCAACCCCCTTCTCAAATTGTATTTAGCACTTGCAGCTCTGCTTGCTGGCCACCGTAGCTCTAGCATTGCCCCTAAGACTTGTGGTATCTTAGGAAGTGGACCCATTATACACTTCAGTGCTCTACTCCACTAGCTCAATAGTGAAAGCAGTGTACAGTGACAAGCTCTGTGGTATTTATGGTACATGCTCCTAGGTGCTACCTTAACACATTCTTTCGCTTATGTTTCCAAATCTTGTGGGTTCAAATCACTGATTCTCAGCATGCTATTCCTATCTTGAGTTCACTGTCCAGTGCTTACATCCAGATTCTCCCCCTGCACTTGTCCATCCACCACTTGAAAAGTGTTTCTCCTGAATTCTAATACGGGCTTTTTACCTCTTCTCTTTCATCTATTCATATGTAAACTTATAATGATATATATCATAAGAAAATAACCATAACTTGTTTCAGAGATCAAATAATGTTACTAAATCATCTGACATCTTGGTTACTTCTATCTTATTGATGAAACAAAATCTCCAGTGCCCTAAAATAAGGAAGGAAGGGTTTATGTAGCTTACAGTTTGTGGAGGTTTCAGTCCATAATCAGCGGGCTCCAAGGCAGGGTGGCTTGACACAGGTCAACTGTTCGTGGTGGTGTAAGACAGAAAGGCAGCAAGAGCAACAAAAGAGCAAAGTAAGCCTCTTTCTCTCTAATATTGTATGCAGGCCACCTGCCCTCAAGTGAGTGCAGCATTCACACCATCTTGCTGCCCTCCTCTTGCACAGGAGGAGGATGTTTACAAAATGAGGATCCAGACCCCTGCTGAATCACTCAGTTAAACTTTTAAACTTCTCAAGTTGACCTAAGGAACAATATCCTGGAGCTAAGACCGTGTCCTCTACACTTTAGGGTGTAGAACTCTTAAGTTACTTAGTTAAAGCTTCTACATTTCTCAAGTTGACACTGTTTATCAACCACTGTTTGACTCACCTTTCAGTTTTTGGCCTGATAAAGGAGCATTTCAAGTACATGTTCATAGATACATTAGCTTTATTACTCTAATCCAGGTATGAAACATACAGAAAATGAAACAACGTGTGAAATCAAAAATCATTTCAATTGAATACTTGAATAAAAATGTAAGCCCTTGTTTCTTAATCATTGACAAGTGAATGAATTAGGAATCATTGATAAGTGGTATAGATTTGATATCAAAATAATATGTATTGCAGTATCAATTTAAGTTTTCAGTAAAGATGTTTGCATCCATAAACAAAAAACAAATATATATATTTTTAATTACCATCTAAAGGAATGTTATGATTGCAAAAGGCTAGAATATTTGATATATAAAAGGCTGCAGGGTCAGTTGAATATTGAATTGTTTGAAGCAGTTCACTGGTATGACCTAAAGTTGATATTGAAGACTTAAAATTAACTAATTAGAATCGATCCTGTTCTTTAGCCTGGTGACATGAACAGAAAAATAAAGCCAGAAAATACAGAATATTTACAATGTATAGATAATCTCATTTCATGAAAAAATACTGTTTAAAGTTCTAGTATATTGAGAATATTTTCTATCCTAATGAGAATACTCGTTCAATTCCTAAAATCCGTCAAGAAATATTTTATTTTCATTTCAAAGGAAGCTGGTATTTAGAGGTTCAGTAATTTGTCTATGCTGACAGAGTTAGTAAATATGAGAATCAGGAACATAGCCCATGTTTTGCTGTATCTCTGAGCATTATGTGCCAGACATTCCTTCACCATCTTAATTACAGTGCCAGTGTAAAGGAAAGTTCTTTCTCATGATGAAAGATAAAAATGAGGAAGATATTAGCACAAGAAATCAAAAAAGGCGAACCCATTGACTTCTTTGTTATAAAACTGAAATAATGGCTTATGCAAAATCATATTCAAAACCTGTAATAAGAACTTATTACTTCTACATTTAATATAATTAAAGATAGCAATGACAGAATATTATTTCTACTGCCTTAGCTTAATTTTAATAGAATATATTTAATCTAAGTTTAATTTGACAGTAAAATAGAAGTGTAGATAAAATTCTTATATGTAGATGCCCTCCAAACTTGCTTCTCAGAATGTACCACAGTAGCTAACGAAGCTGCCATTTGTAATTGATTATGATCATATTGCAGTTGAGAAGGAATGAAGCTCAGTAGTAGGTTTTGAAATATATAATGTTTAAACAAGCTATATTCAGTACAATAACATACGTTATAAGTGACAGTATTAGCTAATGTCAAAAGAGAAGCTATGACTTAGGATCTTCTCTTTCACCTTCTAGCTGTTACAGGTGTAACAGGGTTTGACTTTTTATACTGTAACCAGAGTGTGCATATTTTTAATATAGAACTATTTTAATATTCATTTATTCACTTTTAGATAATGAAAAATTCCACTAGTCACTGAAGGCAATTTATTAGCATTAATGATAATACAGCCAGAATAGCATGAAAGGAACAAATTATAACATGGATTTCAGTAATTATGTATTGTTTTATTTTAGCAAACGAAAAGTCATGTTTTAAATCAATACCACTATTCATTAGTTTAATAAATTAGTTTTCAATATATCACTTGTTCTTTGGTTTTTTAGGGTAAATTTTAAATAAGCAGTTGAATTGGGTAATTATTGTTGCACTGAGTGGATATCACCAACATATATCCATATTGGTTGATTCAAAGACAATTATGGGAACAAAAATCAGTATTAAAATTCTGAAACAAATTGGACCTGAATATCTATTGAATAGCATCTAAAACCTCAGTAGCAGTGATTTCAGAAAATCCCAGAACTATAGTTCTTTACTACCAGGATTCTCAGAGCATATTAGTTATGAAAATTGATATGTAGAAGAAAGATGCATATTCAGGTATGCCTGTAGTGTTTAGAATCTGTTGTGTACTGATTTGTGAACCACAAAATTCGTATGTGGGGTTGAACTGGCCATAGGTCCTCTATAGAAATAATTATGGTTGGATAAGGTCTTTCAAAAGAGCATGGGGCCTAGCTCAGTTCATCTGATGTCTTTATGTAAAGGAGAGACATCAGGGATGTGCACACAGATTCGTCCTCTATGAGCATGCAGGATAAAGGCAGAAATCTTGTGCCTGTGGAGAGTTGCCTCCAGAGAAGCAGAACTGCACACACCTTGCTCTTGGAATTCCAGGCCCTAGAAATTGGAGAAAATAAATTAGAGCATTCAGAGTGTGGTGCATTTTCACAGCAGACATATAAAATCAGCATAGTATTTTTCGGGTTTATCAAAAGGTTCAAATTTTTAAAAATATCTGTTCAGTAAGCTCAGAATTGCTGCCAAAAGATCTGTTCATTATTTTTACCTCTACTTTTTCCTCATGAGACCTTGGAGGAAAATGTCTTCTTCTCGCTAACCTGTGATTCTAGCAAATCATTAGAAATCAACTGAAAAAAAAAGTCTTTTTACACTATTGGTGCAGATCAGAGTTACATAAATTTGATATATCTGTCAGTAGCTTTAAAATGCTCACATATTTTGACTCAATACTTCCTCTATTAAAATTAGCCTTAGAATAGTACAGTAGATAAAAGATGTAAGCAAAGAGGTGCTGATCATACCATTGTTCCTAGAGTTGAACAACTAGAAATAACACTACTTAAGTACTATATTTTCACAATCTATTGTGTTTTGTACCCATGAACATAATAATAAATAGGTAGATGTGTCTTCTTTAGCATATGTCTGCCTCTAGCAGAGGAAATAAAATTCTATTAAGACACGTGATAAAGGAGGAAATAAAATCATGTGAAAAATCTACTCTCCTGTATAAACTATATAAAAACTCTCATACACAAGTTTCTTGGAACTCTAAATCAAAGGTTGTTACCATCTAAGGCACATTTATTAAAATCAGCTAGATGAATTTGTTATTACAGTAAACTTTGTTAAATTATAACTTTCCCTGTTCCCACCTACTTCCATATTGTATGGAACTGTCTTGAGGACCAAGCCCCTTGCAACACTTCTGTAGGACACAAACCTTTTCTAGGAACAAAACTGAAAAAGTGCAGATCCATGACATATCTGATTAGAAAACATAAATGCTTCTGTTAAGAAATTTTAGGAAGCATAAATAAGGAGTGAACAAATATCAGCAAAATAATGTATAAACAAAATGAAAAGTTGAACCACAAATAGAAATAATGAAGAAGCAGAAGCAGGAGGAGGAGCAGGAGAAGGAGAAGGAGAAAAGAAGAAGAGAGAGGAGGAGGAGGAGGAGGAAGAGGAGGGGGAGGAGAAAGAAAAGCAGGAGGAGGAAAAAGAGGAGGAGGAGGAGGAGGAGGAAGAGGAAGAGGAGGAGAACAACAACAACAGCCACCCGGAGCTGAACAAACTGAAATGAAGAAATAGACCTACAAATTATGTCAACAAGCAAAAGAAAAAAAATCTGTGGATTTCAAGATAGTTCCTTTGAAATGCACTACTCAAGGAAGAAAAAGAGAAATAGTAACAAAGAGTAAAGAAAGTCTGTGTGGTTTGTGGGACACCACCATCAACTGAACACAGTGTGCTTTAGAGCTGACTCAGATGAAGAAAGAAGAAAAGATAATAAAAACCTATTTTAAAAAAAATAGTGGCTGAAAACACCCAAACATTGGGAAGGATATAGAAATACAGCTTCAGAAAGCTTAAAGTATCTACAAGAATATAACTGAATGAAGATTGCACTGAGCCAGCAAGATAGCTCAGCAGCTAAGTGCCTGATTAGACAAGCTCAAGGACCAGGTTTCAGTCCCCGACACCACATGCTGCTGTGGCCCCTCCCCAGGCACGCTGAGCCAGTCACTGAGAACAGATGTGGTGGAGCATGCCTGTAATCCCAGCTCCAGGGAGGTTGGAAACAAAAGGATCACTATGAGTCCAAGCAGCACAGTGAGACCCTGAACCAAATACATTAAAAAAAAAAAAGATTGCACCAAGTCATATTTTAATGAAATTACATGATGTAAGGAACAAAAAAATGAAAACAACAAGAGAAAAGCAACTTGTGGCACATTGTAAGGGAACCTCACTAGTCAATGAATTTCTAATAGAAATCTTGCAGTCCAGGAGAGTGGATAAGGCACTACAAATGTTGAAACAAAAATCACCTGCCACCCATGAATTCCAGACCCACATACCATTACACATGCTGTAAAAGACATGGTAGTGAATACATGATAATACTTCAAGCTGAAATAAAAGTAAACTAATTAGTTATCCAAAACCAACAAGTATAAATCTGAGGTTAATGTAAATATATTTCCAACTTAATACATTAGTACTCTACTGTTGATGGCTGATGTAAAAGTATAAGACAATAGTCAAAGAAGTTGAAACCAAAATCATTCATTAATGGATCAAATAATATGCAAATTGTGACACCAAAAATATAAAAAGGGGAGGAGGAAAGGTTTTGGATGTGAAAGATGTCATCAGATGAAAACAGACTTACAGCTAAAAAATGTTTGGTGAAAGCTTTATCGTAACCACAAAAATATACCTCCAGTAGATACACAAAATATAATGATAAAAGAACCTAAGCATAGCACTACAAAACAGAAAGATCACGTCACAAAGGAGTGGGAAGGTAGGAACAAAGGAGCTACAAAACAGAACAATAAAACTAGTATCAATTCCTTTCTGTTCCGTAATGTGAAGGAAAGTAAATTCTCCACGCAAAACACATCTAGTGAATAGATAAAATTTCAATGGTATGCTGCATACAAGAGTTCTGAAATAGTTTAAGCATGTACCTAGGAAGAAAGCAAAGGGATAGAAAAAATCCATACATAAACGAAATAAAAAGAGGGTAAGACTGGTAATCCTTAGACCAAATAGAATTTAAGGAAAAAATTATTATAAGAAAGTTACTACATAGAGACTGCAGAAACTGACCTTGACATAACTGCAGGCATCTTGCATATAACCACCATAACTTGCCCAGAGTAACCTTGTTCTTCTCCCCCTACATAGTTTCCCAGCACACTATACAGAAACAAAACCATTAGAAGGTTTGTGAAGCTTTATGGCCAGATTATGGTGCCATCTGTTCCAGAAATATGCTCCAAATCTATGGATATTGGCTTGAGATAAGCCAGGTAGACTCTGGTTTGGATGGAGTCCCTTTTGCCCTGACTACTTTTATAAATCTGTTCTCTGGTGCCATTAAGGGTGATGCCCTGATCTTAGCACCACCCAGAACCACACCTCTTTCAGGAAGTCCCTACTACACTACTGTCTATTCAATCCTGGACCTACCTATCTCTTTCTTCAGTCTCAAGCACCTTGTGGATGGTTGTCAATTACAGTGACTGGACTGCTTCAGAATAATAGTAGAGAATCTACATCACTAGCATGATAAGCATAAAAATATATGCACTAAACATTAATAATCTAGATGAATAAAGCAAAGTGGAGCTAACAGACCTATACAGTCATTTCATCAATGGCAGCAGAATTCACGTTTTCAAGCACACCTCAAACTGTCTTCATGTTAGGTCATTCACTACAAAGCAAGCTTCAACAGATTTAAGAAGATAGAAATTTTCCAGCCACATGGTATGAAATGAGAAATGAGTAACAGGAGAAAAATTGGAATACACACTAATATATGTCAATTAAATACATTCTTTAAGAGCCACGTGGTCAAAGATAAAAATCACCAGGGAAATGCCTTGCGAGAAATGAGAACAGACACAAGATATACCAATAATTATAGTGTAAGAAAGGAGATATTTATATTTATAGCAGTAAGCTTAAATAGGTACATGAAAAACAAACTAATTGTACACCAAAAGGGACTGGAAAAGGACTGAACATAAATTATCAGAAAGAAGGCAATGAAGATTAGAGCAGAAATAAATGAAAAAGAGACTAACACCACAGAAATAAAAAAGATCATAAGAAATTACTGGGAACAGCTATATGCCAACAACTTGGTTAGTGTAAAAGATGCAAGTCTTAGATTCTTAATGCCTACCAAGATAGAGTCAAGAAGAAATGCAAAATATGAACAGAACAAAAATAGGCAACTTTATCAGTAAAATTATTTTCCAGTTCTTGCTTAAAAGAGACCTTTTATATACACATTAGGATGGTTTAGATATGGGAATTCAAGAATTGTAATAATCTACTTGAGCGTCATTTTCCTTTTAGTTTTATCTCTTTAATCAGTGCTTTTTAACTTCCTATCGATGTCCTACGTGATATTATGTGCACGATATTCAGGGATGTTATTTGTGAACTTCTGTTAGGGTTTCTGATAGCAGCATGTTACATTTAAACATAAAGCATTAAAACCAATGGTCATTTTTTTAGGCCAGGTCTAACCTGTACCTTACTGTTTTTTGCTTAAAAAAATACTATATTTTTTTCAAACAGTTTTGTGACTTTTATGCATCAATTATATTGTACATTTTATATAGCTCAACTCAATTGTTTTCCCTAGAAAGTTGAAAGAATACTGCAAGTAGGAAGTTGAAGAATACTGCTCAACTCAAAGTAGTTGAGGATGTTTTCAAATATGCTCATATGATGTTTTGGAGGGGATTCCACTAGTGACAGTACTCTCAGTGGCCTAGTGCTTCGATTCTGAGGCTACCTGTATAGGCACAGAACTGAATCCCACCAGATACTGGCTTGGAATATTTAAATGAGTAACTTAGTCATATACAGTTTGTGTCTCTGATTGCTGAAAGGGTATATTAATATATATTTCTTCTTTTGTTGAGAATTAAAATACTGCACAGAAGGCTCTCAGAATTTTATTGCTCCTTAGGAGTTGTAGGTAAATCATACCTATAATGAATGCTTTGCAGTCAAGATGAATAATTAGGGCTGGCCAGATAGCTCAGCAGACTAAAGCACCTGCTTAGACAGACTCAGGGACTGGGGTTCAATCCCCAGTGTGCCCTGCAGTCCACACTCTTGGGCCGAACTGAGACAGAGGTTCAGACCGGGTGTGGTGGTGCACGTCTGTAATCTTAGCATTTAGGAAGCTGAAAACAGGAGGATCACTGAGTCTGATCTGTGTTGTCAGACCCTGTTGACCCTGTACTAAATACATTTAAAAAAGAAAAAAAAAAAAGGTGAACAGTTAGATCTGTATCTACCATGTTATAAAATACACTTCAAAAGTTGTCTATCCAGATTTTCTGTTACTTTCTCTTCTTTTTCATTGCTCCATTACACCTTTAGTTAATTAATACATTTATAGTATAATCTAATTTAGATCAGAGTATATGTTTAATGTCCTAACAGAGCCTCTCAACGTGAATATAGAAGATCTGAATGAAGATAAGCCAGAGATTAAAATTGCCATCTGAAAATTAGCTTTGTGATGCTAGGTCTCTAGCTTGTAATTCAGTCTTTCTCTTGGATTAAATGGTGTTCCCGGGGAAATGTGAAACTCCCATGCTCTCTCTGTGTGGCTTTCAGGGAGTCTTTGCTCATGACATATTCTGGGAAGCACATGTGGTGAAGTTCAACTCCAACAGAGATTCAGAAGTAGTTCTCAGAACTCACTTTCATATTTTAGAAAGGATTTTTAATTATTGCAAAATATTTAGTTAAATATTATGAATAATAATGCAAAGTTAGCTGCCTCCCTGCGTACATTAAATATTAAAAAGTATCTCTGAATTTGTTGTGCAGGAGAAAAAAGTGAACTACTTTCAAGTATCCTAAAACAAATATTATTCTTTCTATATTCCTAAATAATACCTTAGGGGGTATGATTCATTAATGATGATTTGCATTACTGAGATATATACATATATATATTTTGAATATGTGTTTACAAATAAAATTTTAAATTTGTCTGTATATTTACATGTCAGAAACATATTTCCAAATCTGATTATACAGTGTGTACTCATCTGGTTCATTTACTTATTAGTTCTGCGAATACTAATCATCTAATATGAGCTAATCACTTCCGGCAGTTAGTGAAGCTGTGTGAAAGGAAGTTTGAAAGAGGCGCACTTCTCTGTCCCTGAGCCTGTGTCTGGAGTTAGTTCCCTACTGTGCGTGGCAACTATGACTTGTCACTCTCCAGTGGATGTAAGCATCCAAGTGCTCCCAGAAGCGTGGCAGATAAAGCCAGCATGAGGCCGTGAGTCAATGGCCTTGACGAGTAGTTCCATCCCAGACTCACATTGGCTGTCCAGACTGAAATACTGAGAGGCATCTTCACTCCGTGAAGCTGTAAATCCTGGTGTTCTTTTGTCAGTGAGACACAACAAAGGCTATGCCGACTCATAATGCCATTCTGGGTACTGAATGTAGGTCTGTAAGTCAAGCGGATAAAGTGCTGACCCACAGTGGGCTTATACGTAAGTGATGAAAATAAAGCTAAAACAAAATAAATGTATATAAACTGTGATGATGAATCCAATTAAGTGCCAGAAAAGTAAAGATTAGAAAGAAAATGGACAGTGTTGATCAGTGTTATTATAGACAGAATGATTAGGAAAGACCTTTCTGGGAAGGTGATACTTGACCCTTGATCTAGGATCCACTTTCTAGTGGGGCAAGAGCTTTCTGCAGTGTCACTAAGCAGCCCTGTTGCAAGTGGCCAGGTGTAGAGATTCTAATGGCAGATTCTGCAGTCCTGAGCCCTGCCCAGGACTTCTTATCTCAGGTCTCTGGGGAACAGGGCCAGAGGCTGCAGGCTCTGAAGCTACAGTCTCCTGTGTGCACAACACAGAGCCTCTTGTGCCTGCAGTGGCCTGTGCCAGGGAGACCTATACAAAATAAGCATCTTAAAGTCATGTGAGTGCACATAGCCAGCAGGACCTTTAGGCCTTGATAATTATGTGTGAGAAGAGTACATCTGAACCCAGGAATGACATGATTTTGCCTACAATTTTATTTTTTATTTTTTTGGTGGAACCGGGTATTAAACTCAAGCCCTTGCACTTGCCAGGGAAGCGCTTATTCCACTGAGCCATCTCCCTGGCACTTGCCTATAATTTTAAAATATCACTTTTAGTTCTTGAAGAAGAGTCAGCTACTTAGGGAAATGTGAAAGGTGCTATTGCAGTGCTGAGTGCTGGTGACACAAAGTAAGGATGCTTTAACACTGGTCTGAGAATGAACCAACAAGATTTGCTCTGATTTCATACCTGAGAAATAAAGGAATGTAGTAGGGACAGGAAGACAAGAGAGTGAAGAAGGTGGGATTAAATTTGGGTGTGGCAAAATGAATGCCTGAAACAAGTCAGATCTTATTCTGAATTCCAGAGCACATTCTGACCTTGCTGTATGAAGGGGTGAGCAGTATGCCACAGTTAATCTATTATTACCTTGAGCATTACTTAAAATTCCAGTAATTGCACATCATTGCCACCTTTCACATATTCGCTTCATTTCTAGCCATTTTTATACTTTTAGCTCCAGTTCCCAGTTGGCTCTCAGCTTTGCCAAACAGCTATGAAGGTGAGCCTGAGGTGCCAGAAAATTAACTCCCTATAGGAAAAGCAATCTAACAATTAGTTGTAAAAACTGAGCCCCAAATTCACCAGGCAGAACAATGCTACAGTATGATTTGGACACTGGCAGATAGTGTTTCCTGATGAGATTAGACATCACTTGCCTGGGTAGGTTACATTCTGACAGTGGACTTTTCCTATCCCCCTCTCCACAAGTGCAGTTTGTCACCTTTCTTCTCCTAGGGTGTTCTTCTGACTACACACTCTTAAATAAACTATGTGTTTTCAGTCTTCTCCTAAGGAAACCAAAGTAGAAATTCCAGGAATAGAAACAATGCATACATAGATAAAATATTCATGAATATTTTGTAATGTCAACTCAAAGGTTTTGCATTGTGAAAATTAATCAATCTTTACTCAAGTTCATGGATACCATAATTTCAAAGGTGAAGCAGCCTTCAAGTAGCCACGTGGTGTTTGTAGTTGGAAATGCTGGAAGAGGACATGGCTGCTCAAATGTAAGATTGAAACTTGACAAGAGAAAGCACATTTTATTTACAGATGAATTCCAAAGAATCTGTCACCAGAAAGCACCCACTGAGTAAAGAATAGTTAAGTTAAAAGTACTTCACCTCCATGTGAGGAGGTTGCTTTAGATGGGGAGCCCACGTTCAGGAGAGGCCCCACCTGAGCGCATAGAAGACCACGCTTTAGAACAAGAGCTACCAACCAAAGCAACCTGAGGAAACACACAGATAACATAATTTGTTTTAATGATGTGGACATTATGAACAACTGTATATAGACACTCAGACTAAGAGAATTAATGAAGTTTATTCACAGTCTCCACACTGATGAATTGAGATTTAACGGTCATCATCTCTCTTTATTTCAGCATATCTTGCATTATACCTGAGAACTAGCCAGAGCTAAGTAGTTCTACTTTTGGGTATCATTCCAAATATTTCTTAAAAGATTTTAAAAAGTGAATATCTTAATCACCTCAGGCTACGTATTAAAATAACATAAACTAAGTGGCTTAAACAACATATATTCATTTCTTACATTCTAGAGCTTAGAAGTCCAATAAGAAGGCTCGGCAGATTGACTGTCATGGTACAGCTCTTTCCCTGCTTGGCACGTAGCTGCCTTCGAGTGTGAACTCCAGGCTCTTCATCTTGTGGAGCACCAATTTTATGGGGGCTCCACCCTCATGAGCGCATCTAACCCTAGTCACCATCCAAAGGCCTCCTAGCCAGTTATTACATCAGCGATAAAGATCTCAGTAGATGAATGGATGGTGTTATCATTGCTCTTATCTATACCAGTGATCATGAGTTTGCATAATTGTATCAATATTACTCCCTAAGTGTATCCAAGGGCCTAATCTGGGACCAGAATGGGGAATTTGTAGAAGGCTCTGGTTAATCTAGTAAGAATGGAAGGAGTAGTATTGGCATTTCCTCTTTCCCCATTTTAACAAATAAGTGATGAATATGTAAATAAAACATCTTGCAAAGTATGATGCATTATAGCATACTAAACTGCCTGAAACAAGCTAAGTGAAACTAAACTGCCTGAAAGAAGCTAAGTACAATGAAATAAGATAAAACTAAAGGAACAGGTGTTCCCACCCAGGAGAAAATAGTTCATGCGTTGAACATAAAGGATTGAAAGAGCTCAGAAAATCACTAATAAGACTGCCGTAATAGCTGCCTGAGGCTTGAGAACCTGGAGCCAAAACAAAAACAGAAAAAATGAGCATAGTCCTTAAAAGTAAACTGATGAACCCACATTCACTTCCACCCTCAGGATGAGAACACAGCTGATAAAGAAGAGTGTCTAGTTTTCCACGGGCATAGTCCATCTCTCTTCCCCACTTGGCGCCATGACTTACACTGTGTGGATCTGTCCTACTTTGCCTCCAGCACGAAGGCCTCCGCACAATCTTCCACAAATCACAATCATCATCTCTCAAGAGCTGGAAGTCTGTTACAATAAAAGTAAATAATACATTGAGGTTTTTCTAAGCACCAGTTTTGCCCTTGGATAAATATGTAATCAGTTAGTAAAGCTTCAGAATTTTTTACAAGTTGTCCTGTCTTGCTTTTAATGGTTATTTATTTATGAACTGATCTTTTCTTATCTAAAAAACAGGTTTCTACTCCCTGTAATTCCTAGAATATTTTTATCTTTATTTGTACTAAGAGGTTATTTCATCCTAACCTTGTTTCTTGTAATATACATCATAAATAATTTGGGTGGAAAAGTGATTTGATAGCCTTGTAAAGGCTCTCCTGTCATCAAAGTTCTCTGATCTATGCCCAGATATTTCTTGCACTCTCTCCAGAAGTATTTGTTACTGAAAATACTCGAAGAAACCTGTTTTTATACAGCTTAGAATAATGCAGAGTCTCAAGAAACCTCGTATGGAAAAGCTTAATGTTTCTAGCAAGACTAACAACCCAAAAGAACATAAGGATAGAAAGAACTTACAAATGCCAAAACCAAAACAAAAAAAGTCACTAAGGGAAAAGGAATGTGAATTGTATATTTGTGCTATTAGATATTTTTTGCTCAGTCTTATGTTTCTTAACTAAATTCTCTACCATGAATTGATCTCCACAGAATATTTGTGTTACTCTTTACCATTTTTAAAAATTATGGGCTGGGGTGATGGCTCAGTAGAATAAGTGTTTCCCTGGCAAGCGCAAGGGCCTGAGTTCAATCCCTAGTTCAGGCAAAATAATAATAATAATAATAATAATAATAATAAGAAGAAGAAGAAGAAGAAGAAGAAGAAGAAGAAGAAGAAGAACATATGTAATATTCCCTTGCCTATGTACCACATAGTTTAGCACATAATCACAAATTGTTTATACAATTTTTAAAGTGTTTAACTCCTTGTGAGCTGCTGAGAAATTCAGTTCGCTAAAGTGCTGCTTTCTCTGTTTTTGGTGTGTAAAATATGTAATTTTTTATTCATATTTTTAAAATATTTTTTATTTTTTAATTTTTTTCTTCATATTCTCTAGGGACTTAAAGTTTAACATATCAAAACTTGATGGAAAATACCTGTTCCATGTTATGCCTAAGATGTTTGATATTCGGACAGATAGGTTAAACCCAACTGCATATGTTGTAGGGTAATAATAAGCTTCTTTTCTGGAGGATTAACAACCTAAGTTTGCAGATCAAAAATTAGAGAAAAAGAAGGGCTGCAAGGACAGCCAACATTTTGGCCCTAGCCTTTCAAGGTAAGTAAAGACTCAGGAAATAGGAGAACCTATACTGTAAAATCATGTAACTCAATTGTGTCCCAAATTTTCTGATCAAGGAGATTATGGGGGTCACAGAGCAATGTGATTGATGATGTAGAGTGTACCTAAGGAGTGTACATGGACAGAAAACATTCTCTCAGGCTTTCACAGAGAGCAAATTGGTCAAGCAATGGCCATGACTCATCCACATGGCTGACACTGACAAAGGATCTAAAAAGTGTGGTACAAGTTTTCAGAATAAATCCTGAGGGGACTTCACTGACATTATCAGATACAAAAGTTGTATTTCTTGTTATATAGGTCTTGCTTTATCTTGATCTTAACCATCCAGTAGAAAGGTTAAAAAAACAAGGTTTAAGGGTTGAAGCCATGTTGGTATGCTGAGCTATAAAGGGCTCAGGTCAGCAACTTCTGACATTGCCAGTCCTGCACATGACCCACTACTATTATGGACTACTGGACTATATTGGAATCTTTTGCTGAATTTATGCACCTACAATTTTTAAATGACAATGGAATACCCTTCTCCGATAAAACTAAAAAAAAGGATGCAAATGAATTCCTATTTTGTATTTATATATACAAAATAGGGTAGATATACAGCTGCTTTCTCTTAGTTCAGTGAAAAGGAAGATTTATACTAATAGTGTTTGGACAGGATATCATGCCAGCATCTTTCACTGTGAATAACCACTAAGAAGATAACAATATGCAATGTATTAATTATTGAAACTATCCTTCTGTCAGTTTTGATACTGTCTCACTGCTATTTGTTTTTCAATAAAATTGTTGAAAAAGGAAATAACCACTATTACATTCTTCGGTATAACTAACAGCCTCAGTTAGAATAAATTTCGCTGTTTTGTGGATTCATGAGAAAGTTAAGTACTTGGTGCTGAACTAAATTGAATGTAAACTAGTAAAAAAAATACTGCTGTTAAGAATCATTGAAACAGTGCCCGTTGTCTGAGATATCCACGTGCCTGTTTTCATCCTCTGGTGGGCACTGTCTTAAGTCCTTATATCTTCACACTTAACCTTTACAGTAAGTTAGGGGAAAATGAATCACCATTACTTCATTTATTTTAGTGGTGTAAAGTGAACTCACAGCCTCAAAATGGATCTACATCCATAGCCCTTTCATTTATCTATTTATTTATTTATTTATTTATTTATTTATTTATCTTGAAACAAGTCTTGCTAGACAAAAAAATAAGTTTCTCAGGCTGGGCTGGAACTTGCAATTGTCCTGCCTCAGCCTACTATAGTGTTGGGACTGTAGGTGTGCATCATCATGAGCTGCTCAACAGTTTCTTCATTTCAAGGCAAGAGAAAATACATATCAGGGCTGGGGAGATATCTCAGTGGTCTAAGCACCTGCCTAGCAAGCACAAGGACCCAGGTTCAATCTCTGGTACTGCATGCCATGCCAGCCTTAGGTCCCTGGATGCTCCTTGCCGGCCACCGAAACCAGGCGTGGTGGTGCACACCTGTAATCCCAGCACTAAGAGGCTTAGGAGGATCACTCTGAGTGGAAGCTGAGTAGCAAGACCCTGTACTAAATAAATAAATAAATAATTTTTAAAAAATATTTTTTTAGGGCCAGGGAGATAGTTCAGTAGAAGAAGTGTTTGCCTGGCAAATGCAAGGCCCTCAGTTCAATCCCCGGTACTGAAAATAAATAAATAAATAATAAATAAATAACATTTTTTAAAAAAGAAAATACATATCAAATTGTCTTAAACAGCATGCTTTAATGTCATTTGATTCTGGGAAAATGTTTGTCTTCTTGCTTTGTAATATCCAGGCAGGCTCTTGATGGTAAAAATACCAAAGGGTATTTTTTTAGGAAATGTGTAAGTAAGAAACAATTTGCAAAATAATAAAACCACTGTGTCCATTACTTCTGTTTGGAAGACAATGAAACTTCAGGGCATTTAAGGCCTTTTCCAGAGGCCGCACAGCTAATAGTCACAAAATGTAATTCAGAATCAGCCGTGCACAACATCCTTATAATATACAAATCCTGTAAATATTTATTCACTGTCCTTAGCTCTTTAGTGAGT
Organism: Octodon degus; assembly: GCF_000260255.1. NCBI lineage: Eukaryota > Metazoa > Chordata > Mammalia > Rodentia > Octodontidae > Octodon > Octodon degus. The sequence continues at coordinate 2,749,974 of NW_004524794.1, forward strand.
GTGCCATTCCAAATCCTAATTTTCTTTGAAAAGAAAGAATTTTGTTGATTTTTAATATTATCAAGGAATACATTTTCTTGTGATTTTATTACGTGAACAAAAACTCATTCATTACTATTTTACCATATAAAACTTCCAATTTTTTGACTAATTTCTCTTCCTGAAGCTAATGACCACTGATTTACAATTTAGGATGTATCGATTGAAGGACAAAGAATAAAAAGGAAGAATTATTTGTCCTATTAGCACTGACAAAAAATTAGTAGAACCACATTTATTCATATATATGTATATGTATGTATGTATTACAGGGCCAGTGAGTTAGCTCAGTGGACCAAGCAGCTGCTTAGGTAAGTGCAGGGACCATGGTTGATCTGTGGTACCATGTGCTGCGGTGGCCTCACCATGGGGCACCCTGAGCAGGTACCAAGTCCGGGTACTTGAATGTGTGATGGTACATGCCTATAATCCCAGCACTGGGGAGGCTGAAAACAGGAGAATCACCATGAGACCGAGCTGCATAGTAAGACCCTGCACAAACTATATTTTAAAAGTCACAGTAATTAAAAAATGAATTAGCTGCAGTATTTTTTTTAATACAGTTATTTTTGAGATGTATCTATAGTGGAAATTTAAAAACATGAGTGACTCAGTCAGCCAATTTGGGGTGAATATTATCTTCATATTGTCATAACAATTTTTTATTCTTATAATATGTGAAATTAATTGATTACTATATGTGAAGAAGTAATGACTAATTTAATTCCAGATATGTTAATTTAATCTTAATTTTATAATTCAGAGTGTGGCAATCTGGTCATTTTCCTTAACATAAATGGGATTTGTGTCCAATACTTACCATGAATTTCAAAACACATTTTAAAATCTATTTTTGGTAAAGTGTGGGAAACATGACTTTTCTGTCTTTTTCCTCACTTTATATGGAAATAAAATTGCTTCATGCCATTTCACATCCCAAACTTGAGTAACTGGTTTTGGACCTGGATATTTTAACACACTTTTTAGGTAGCAGTTAGGAATATTTCTATTAGAGTAGAAGAAAAAGTTCAAACAAGACAGTGTACAACATTGAATGTTCTCAATGGCATTCTTGAATTTGAAATACGTAACTGCTTCAGGAATAAAACTTTTAAAGAGTAGTGTGCATATATGCACTTCCATTTACATACTGTCTGTTTGGGGCTGGGGAGATGGCTCAGTACAATAAGTGCTTGCCTGGCAAGCGCAGGGGCCTGATTTCAATCCCCAGTTCCACCAAAAGAAGAAAAAAATAAAATAAATAAATAAATACTGTATATAGATGGCTGGGCCATCTGGAGGGAGAATCTAAATGAAGAAAGCCTGCTAAGTGAACCACCGGGAGAGGCTCAAGTCTGCAGATTTATAGAACAGAGTGAACTGAGCCACCAGGCTGCCTGGGCTAAAGCGCAGCCAGATGCTGAGGAACTAGTCAGCCAAGTATGAGTTGGTCCTGGTCTTACATTAAGGTATTGACAGATTAATACTTTGTTTTTTAATTTTTTATTTCTACATGCTTGAAACAATTAGGTATTTCAAATTCAGGTATGCCACTGAGAGCATTCAATGCTTTGCACTGTCTTATCTGAATTTTCTCTTCTGCTCTAATAGAAAGTACTTTCCTTGTGGGGAGTTGGCACGCATATGAAACACATTTTAATTGTTTTCATCCCCTCACCCTTCCCTTCCTCTTTTCTCCTTCACCTTGTGGCTCCCTTCTCTTTTGTATCAGAAGATCTCTCTATTTCCTATTGTCTTTTGTTTTCCCTTTATTTGTATTTTAGTTTCTCACATAGCAGAAGCCATGTTATATTTAAACTCTGATTTATTTCACTTAATATTATGGTCTTAGAATGCACGTATTTTCCTAATGACTTAAATTTATCCTTTATGGCACAACAGTACACCATTGTATGAAAATACCACATTTCCTTTGTCCATTCATCCGTTGATTGGTGTATGTCACTGCAAAGATTTAGCAAGACTACGTTGCTGTAAGCATTAGTGTGTGAGCATCACTGTTGAATATCTTTGACTGTTACAGAGATCAGCATGGAAAGCCCTCAAAAGACTTAATGCTTCTTCACTTGGAGACATAGCTAAAATTTTTAAATGTCATATGGAAATCACAAATCAATCTCTTGACCAACCTCTGCCCTACAGATCCAGTAGGGAATCCTGGGAGTTGTACAAAGCTAGAGTTATATTTGGTGACTTTGTATTTTAACCCCATAGGAAAGAGTCCTACAGTATTTATAGGTCTGGAATTAGCCACAAGTTACTTTCAGGGTAAAAGACTGTGAAGGAGATCAAGAGAGGATACAATGAGAGTTTATGAATTAAGTGACTTGCGGAAGTTGTCTGTAGTTTATGTGGGAACATGTGGTCTATCCAGCCTGTGGAGCTCCCTCATATTGTTGTTTACACCTTGGAAAATAAGTGTGCAAATGTGCTAAAAATAGCCCTTTGTGTTTATATAGTAGGTTGGGAAGGGTAGGCTTTTACTAGTTTCTCAATTTTTAAGTTATATTAAAATTTTATGATTTACTGTTCATTTTATATCTAAAATTCAGAACAGGGCTTTTATTTTTGAAGTATTTCTTCAACCACAGATCTTCTGTAACTTAGGCTTGCTCTTATTTTCTGCATTTAAATACTTCACAGTTGTCAGAACAACCCATTTTATTCCTCATCACTTTTTTATGTGGACTGTTTTGTCTTGATTGAGACTTACCTTTCCCTGTAGGTCTTAAATTTAAATACTCCTCCTGGTCTGATCAAATTATAATCACACACCAAAGAAAATCTTGTGTATTTAAAATGTATCATTCCAGAGTTGCTGAGTACCATCCATCGGTAGAGATTTACAAATACTGGCCAGTTTCACAAACATATGCTTTTTAAACTAAGGCATCATATTTCGGACTGATAAATTTGCTAGCTTGGGATAGAGTATGCCATTTTTATTATTATTTATTTATTACTGTAGAAAGTTTCTGGGAACTTTTTAATCTTTTGTGCTAGAGGCGAAATTGTGCTATAGTTGGATCATAAAAGCTGGTTTCATTCTAATCCCATAGATTTTTGTAGGAGTAAATCAAGCTGCACAGCTGTTACGTGTATTCTAGAGGAAAGTCAATAACATGTTTGCAAATAATTGTTGCTATTATATAAAGGAAATATTATTTGCATGCATTTTGTAAGATTTAATAATCCCTAATGTTGCAAATATTGGGTTATCAAAATTTTCAAAGTTGTAGCTAATACTTTTTAAAAATTAGTTAAAAGGGGGCTGGGGAGATGGTTCAGTGAAATAAGCGCTTCCCTGGCAAACACAAGGGTCTAAGTTCAATCCCCGGTTCTGCCAAAAATAATAATAACAACAATTAAAAGGATTATATCTTGCATAAAAGAGAGCTAATATCCACATTTTTGTAGGTTGTATAAGAAAACATGAAGTCCTATTCTTAGTAGTTTTATTTGTTAAATAACATGGTTTTGATTTTTTTTTTGTTTTTTTTTTGTTATCTGCACGTTTAGCTGGCTTAATAATATACATCATTGTGAAATGCCAGCAAGGTATTTTGATTAAAATAAAAGATAGCAGTCATTACTGATATTACCATATATTTGCCTGATAAGGAAATATGTTAAATGGCGCTTCTAACATTTGTTGTTGTGCTAAGGGAAGGATGCCAGTAATAGTGATCCTTAATATCTATTTGTAAGAAATATAAACTATAAATACTTATTATGACAGATTTTAGAGTTAATTTTTTTTGCTACCATCGCTGCAATTCTTGCATAGTTTTATGAGTTAGTGATTACTAATTTAAACATTTTAAGCCGTGATGAAATATGTGAAATCAAAAGGGATTACAGTACATGAATTACTTAATGAACTTCTTTTGCAAGATTCAGTGCATTTCAATGGCCTGTACTGTTTTATTGTTTTTTACTTCTCCTCTTCTTAAGGGCTGGCTAAGTAATTGATAGAAGTATACCCAGCATTTATAATTTGGAAAAATAGAAATATTAAACATTGGAATAATGTATGGAAAATATGTCTTATAAATTTACCAAGCTGTCCATTTAGCAATTTATGGCATTCATATTCAGAAGTTGTATAGAGTTTGCTTATACTTTAAAATGTATGGTTGTCTATGTTATAGAAAATCTTGATATTCTAGGGACATGAAACTATTTTTGTATGAAACCAAAGGCATCTTCCTGTTGCTTAAGAGAGATTGTTAAGGTTGAAAGAGGGTAAGAATCATGGAATCTGCATATGGCCTTCCACTCTTACTGTGAGCAGTCCAGCAAAATAAGCGCTTGCATCCCCACTGCAGGCCTTGAGTTGCTACACACACTTTTGTTACCCTTTACATGGCCTTTATTTGAGTGATGAAATGCTGAGTATACAACTGAAGGAAAATGAAATATGTTTACTATTTAAAATAATTTCCCTACTTATCAAATTTGAAAAGATGGGGAAATGAAACCTTCAAGAAAAGAAAAAAATTATAGAAATAATATGTTTAATTTGGAAAAAAAAGAATGGCTTGAGTGATTTCTAATCTGTGGTTAAATACAAAAACTAACCTTAATGGAGGAGTGAGTGTCTAAAGTAAGATGAGTGATATTACTTTTTGAAGGATAGCAGGTGTTACTAGGAATTTCAAGTGCAAAAAACTGAGACATGAGACACTATTCTTTTTTTTTTTTTTTTTTTGAAGTGAAACAGTTTTATTTCACAGATGTGTTTAAAACTGCAAAGACACTATTTTCTTCATATAAAAACATTGGTATATCTGTACTTTTTAGAAAATGATTATACAGATCCCCTTAAAGAAAACTGCACCTCATTATATGGTTTCAGGAAGGTTGGTTGGAAAAAACATATCTGGACTGATTCCTAAAACATACCACTCCACACTCTGCATCTTTTGGTTCAAAGTATAGATTACTGTCATCAGTGTGTGTTCCTGCATTCTTACATATTTGATAATACACACACAGGCTGGTTTATTAATGCTCCATTGGTTCATCAGCTTTTTCTGCAGGTTCATCCGCAGGTTGTGCAGGCTGTGCCTTTCTCTGGGGCCTTTCTTCAAGACCTTCCAGGAATGGAGACACTTCATCATCATCATAGATTGTGAACTCCAAGTCTTTACCAACAATTCCAATGGAAACATTCTTAGTTGTCAGGTCCTGTTCTGCAGGAAGTGTCTCTCTTAAGGCACGCAGACCATGCTTAACCAGTTCATTTAAATTGCACTCCATAAATTCAGACATATGTCTCTCCAAGTAAGTACGAGCTGACTGAGAACGGGCTCCAATAGACATAGCTCTGCAGTCAAAATAGTTGGCAGATGGACAGGTCTGGAAAATGTGAGGGCCCATATCATCATAACCAGCAATAAGCAGCCCAACACCATAAGGTCTCCGGCCATACCGCTGTGTTGGTATCTGGGTCTTGCTTCCAATTAGAGATACAAGACGAGACACAGGAAGTGGTCTGTCAAATACGAATCTGGAATCCAAACACTCCTGTCGCATAAAATTACATAAGAGTCTGGCATCAGCAGTAAGACCCGCAATAGAGATACCAATATGGTTGTCAACATGGAGAATTTTTTTTTTGGTGAGCTGCAAGCTCTGACTGTGCCCTCTTCAATGCAACCAACACTGCATGGGTTTTGGATTTCAGCCCAACTGTGGCAGAACCTTGTTTAACAGCTTCCATTGCATACTCAATTTGATGAATCCTGCCCTGAGGGCTCCAGACGGTGACATCGTTGTCATACTGGTTGCGGAACATAGCTGGGAAGCGGACCAAACTAAGAGCCTCCTGCAAAGCGGCGGACTGGGGAGCGCTGCCGAAACTGAGACACTATTCTTAAAATGAGGAGAATTGCTCACACTCTCTCAGCTGGAGGCTAAGACTTGACTGTCGTGCAACAGCCTTGGTTAACAGAGCAGGAGAAGAGGCAGGGATGAGCTGCCTGTAGAAGCCATTAATGTTGTTCTACCATTTGATTATTGATTTCCCAGTAATTGAGTGATCAAATGTGCCCCAAAATGTTTTCCCTTTAGATTCTGAGTCTGACATCAGATCTTAAATCTTAAGTGGACTTTAAGAGATTATGGGACATTATGAAGTGGATCTGTAGTTGTCATATAATGCCTAATACAATTTGAATACTTTAAATATTGCTTTTCTGAAATAGTGCAGTCTTCTACTAGCAAGTAAAAATAGGGTTTGATATTTCCCAAGTTTCTGGGTGATAGCTCCAGCTACAATATACTATATGGGAACACAACTTTTGCAAGAGTGTGAATGCTCTACTTCACAGACTTTGATAATATGGATTGAATTTACTGGACAAAAATGTAACACAGAGCAATGCATAGTCTTAAAATATAATATACATAATCAAATACAGTATATCAAGCTTGGACTATGTACCTTCCTTGATCTGAATGTCAGAGCTCTTAAGACTGATCACTCTGAAGGCTGCCAAAGCGTTCATTAGCTCTTCTGGCTGATTTTCCAGACGCTGCAGTGATTTTAAGCATGCTACAACTGCTCCTCAGGGAATGTTTCTCGAACCCATGTCCACACTATCTCTGCTCTGATGAAGTGCTTTCTGTAGGTGCAGATTCTTGGGCCTGCTGTGCTGCATCACAATGAGAGCAAGGCCAGGAATCCACCAGTGCAGCATGTTCTGAAGTCTTTTGATGTAGAAACGGGTCTCATCTTCCCAGAAGAGTGGGAAGGGCTGTGCTAACCTATGAATAGGAATTGGAGATGATTGAGCATTTAAGGGGAATGACGAAAGTGTTAGTGAAATCATACCTGGGATTAGTTTGAAACTATATATTGGTTTTGGAATTTTAAAACTTCAAATTCTATATCATCTTATTTTAATTACATGGACCTTAAGTCTGTGTTTTGTAATATTTATGGTGATGATCACAATAAAGTGACCACATTCCAGCTAACACCCAGAGATTGTAACTTTGAACATGGTTGGTGACCCTGAATCATCATTCCACAAACAGGCGGCTTAGTGAGGAAAATGATTTGCACTTTGAAGTGTCCTCTGGATACCATCCTTTTGCCTTTTTCAGGATATTCTTCCTTTTATGTTTTGCCTTCTAAATGAATCATAAATTTCTCTTTGCTTCAGGTTCTTTTCCACAAAATGAACAAACATAAGAGAGTAACACCTGGATGTTCTTCCTTTTATATTTGCATTAATGTGCTAAGACTGAGAGAACAAATTACCCACAAATGGGGTAAAATTGTGGAGTATATTGCCTCTGTCCTAGAGACTATAAGTCTAAAATAAAGAGCAATAACAGATCATGTTTTTCCTCAGGCACCCAGAGGGGTCTCCTTCTTCGTGCCTTACAACTTAGCTCCAGGTTCCCCTCCCCTGTGGATCTGTCTTTCCTGCCTCTGCCTTAGGCTGCACCTTCCCCTTGCTGCTGTGTCATTGCGTTCTCCTGTGGTTTCTGCTGCACGTGTTTGCATTTTCTTCCTCTAAGGACACCAGTCATGTTGGCCTAGAGATCGCTCCCATTTACTAGGATTGCATCTGAAGTTGTTTGGTAATAGTCTTATTTCCAGTAAACGCACATTCGTATGTATTGGGTGTTAGGATTCCAACATATCTTTTTGGGTACCACCATTTAATACACAAGAAAACTGCGTGTTGCAATTTAAATATTTCCCTACCTATCTTCTAGGTTAAGATTCCAGAACAAATTATATATGTTCATTCATCCTACTTACCTACAATACATCACTGAGACTCTTCTTGTTAAAGTACCCCTGAATTCTGAAATTGAAAAATCCAAATTGTATGCTGTTCTTATCTTCTCTGGTGCTCCAGAAAACTGAATGCTTTGTTCTTGAAGTTCTTTCTTTTTAAACCAACCAAATTGACATGGTTATGTACAACTTTTAATTTCATTTTGGTAATTCTCCATAACCATGAAAGTAGTTATAGTGAAGCAAATCTTAAACAAAATTTTACCAAACCTCTCGCTAATGTTGATTGAAATTTAGAAAACCCAGCACATTCCCCGTATACATAAGTAAAAGGAATCCAATCATACCCAGAATTTGTGCATCCACATAGGAACTTTTTATGTATGCTGTTATGGTTTGTGTATAGGTGTCTCCCCAAAGCTTCATGCAGTCTTGAGGCAGCTTCAGGAGTTGGTGATTGATTGTTGTGGGTGTGGATGCTGCACCTGCCCTGGGGCAGGTAATTTGCATTTCAATATAAGGAGGAAAGAGAAGTTAGCTGCTTGAGCTGCTGCTACTCCCTGCGCTCTTGCTCTTTGCTGCCACCATGAAAGGTTGCTTTCTGCTATGTGCTGTTCTGTGTTGGACCCAGCTGTATGGACTGAAACCTCCAGTAACTGTGAGCTAAATAAACCTTTCCTTCCTTCATTTTGAGTGTCAGGTATTTGTCCCAGCAATGAGAGAAGAGTAACTAAGACATAAGCGTACCTGAGGTTATCTTGTTTGGCTGGATTAAGAGATACCTGCAAAGATGATTGCTTCATGGGGCTGCTGTACCCATCTAAGAATTAATCCACTGATGCTCAGTGCCCAGTGCTATTGGAAAGAAGGTCCCAGTGGGAGGTCGGCCAGCCTTTAGTCTTCTCCTGTGCTTTGTTTCTGAGCCATCATGATGTGAGCAGCTTTCTCTACCATCCTTGCCTTGGAATCAGCCAACCAGTTCTCTGCAACCCTGAGCCACACAAAAATCTCTCCTCTTGAAACTGGGTGTGTTAAGTGTTTGATGTCAGACATGAAAACATCACCTGAACATCTGTCAAGTGGAGCTGGAATCAAAAGTAGGCACCTAAATTCCAAACTCCCAATTTTGATGCAGTAGGTATACATATGCTTTCCAGCTGCATGTGCTTATTGCTTCTGTTGAGTATGTTTTCTTTCTTTGTTGGATCAGCCTCCTTTGATGCTTTATTATTCTGCTGTGGTAGGATTGGAAGTCAGATCATGTGTTTCTATCAGAATATAATTATCCTAGCACACTGTCCAGCAACCTCACCTCATCAGCTTTCTGTCTGTGATGGTTCTTCTGAGCATGCCTATTATTGGATAGTGCTTTTCAACAATGACATGGGACAGATCTTACATACTCAACATTTTCCAGAGTAATGTATATCTTTCATCTACAAATGTGTTTGCATTTTACAATCATGAATTCCCCAAACATCCTGTGAGGTAAATGAATATTTATTATCTCCATCTGACAAATGAATAAAGTTAGGCATATGCTAATTAAATAAGTTTTTCAAGGGCAGACTAAGCTGATTGGAAAATCAAAGTTGTCATTAAACATCTTGGATCCCAGCTTCTGAAAGGAAAAGATGGTGTCTTGTGTTGATTTCACTATGTATAGATGAAGATGTTTATTTTCAGCTTTCACGCTATGTCCTCCATTAGTATTTGGACCTTACCCAAAAGAATTCTCAGTAAATTGATATTCAGCCCTTAAATATGTATGCAGCTTGTGTCTGTTGCCTTCTGAGGGAGATACAGAAATGAAACTGATGGAAGAATTTAGCCTATAGTAATTATATCTTCCTGTAGAGATTCTGGTAATTATGTTTGGAGATTTTATTCACTATATAATTTAAAGGTTTTATTTTGTAATGCAGCCCTAATTTAGCATATAGAAGTAGGCATCTAATTAAACTGAGATTACTTTCTACTCACAGCCAACATCTAGAAAATAATCAGAGTTATTATTACAAAATTGTTTAAAGTTACATTACTATTTATGAATATGAACTAAAATAAAAAAGCATAGCATAGTAACATAATTAACAAGTGCTATATTATTTCAGTGTTGCCATTCAAAGAAAACACAAATTAAAACTATGTACTCCAATTTACCAAGTGGTAGATTTTTAGACTAAAAACCATTATTACTTGATCTGTAGCCTCTTCTTGTGGTCCTTAAACATGACTATGCATTTTTCTGTTTCTTTCACTATTAGTTTTATTTATTTATGTATTTATTAATTTTTTTGGCAGAACCAAGGATTGAACTCAGACCCTTGTACTTGCCTGGCAAGTGCTTATTCTACTGAGCCATCTCCCTGGCCTCAATTTTATTTTTTTTTTAATTTTTTTTATTTTTCACTATTAGTTTTAAATGTTAAATATGCTTAGAAAAAGTACATATTTTGTGCATTACATCTGCATATAATTTCATTGTGTTCAGATTTTGCTAAATCTGTATTTAAATTTAAATGTATGGCTTATGGTTAAAATCATTTCAAGCCTTAAATAGTTCAACAATACAATAATGAGAAAAATTAACAAACAAAAATGAATTTTCTTTAAAGTTAAATAGTATTTTATTTTCATTTGTGTATGCCATTTCTGTCACAACACCCACACACACTAATACAAATTTTCTGATAACATAAGGCAAGTCTGCTTTCAGATGTGATTTTAAAATGACAAAAATTAGATATAAATCTTTAGAGTGAATCAGGGGCTCTTCAAATTTTTGCTACACAGCCTTCTGTTGGAACTACTTGGGACCAATTTCAGGGTACCCTAATGAATTTTCTGGGGTATATAAATTATATACTAATTTCCTACAATAGTGACCACATTAATATGTCAGCATACAAAATTTCAATTTACTTATCTCTGAATACTTTGCATCTATATACAACTACCAGAGAAACTTGCTTTAGAGAAGAAATTAAGAGCAAGTTGGTTTAATGTAACTGATAATATGACTATTCTAGATTTTAATTGAATAGCCAAAGAAGAATGCTATGATTCTCATAAATTGGACTAAAACCTATGTAATTTTACTGGCAAAAATTGTCTTATTGATTTAACAGATATCTCACCACCAGAATTTTGCACCAATCACCTTTCTGTCCTTCAGCATCTTAAACCACTGGCAAACACTAATTTGTTCATCATCCAAAAATTAAATCATTTCTTTCTTTCTTTCTTTCTTTCTTTCTTTCCTTTCTTTCCTTTCTTTCCTTTCTTTCCTTTCTTTCCTTTCTTTCCTTTCTTTCCTTTCTTTCCTTTCTTTCCTTTCTTTCCTTTCTTTCTTTCCTTTCTTTCCTTTCTTTCCTTCCTTCCTTCCTTCCTTCCTTCCTTCCTTCCTTCCTTCCTTCCTTCCCTCTTTCTTTCTTTCTTTTTTGTATATAGTGCAGAGTCTACAGGGTCTCAGTACACAGATCCGACTTGTAGTGATCCTGTTTTCAGCCTCCCAAGTTCTGGGATTACAGGTACATGCCACCATACCCAGTCTCAATCCCAGTCTCAGCATGCCCCGGGAGCAGGGCCAGCATGGCAAGCCTGGGATTGAACCCCAGTCTCTGTGCTCTGACTAAACAAGTACTTTAATCGACTAAGCTATCTGGTCTGACCTTGTATCATTTTCAAGAACATTGTATAAATTAAATCATACATAATATAATCTTTTGAGATTGGATTTTTTAACTTGTATAATCCCATGAAGAATAATAAAAGATGATTGTATCGATACATTATTCCTTTTTATTACTGAATAATACTGTGTGGTATCCACTTACTACACTTTCTTTAGCCATTTATCTATGAAGGGACCATTGGGGTGTCTCTAGATGTTAAATATACAGTAAAAATGTTATACAATTCACATACCCTTTTTGGTTGAATCATTCTGGAATCAATGCCTAAGAACACTGTCTTTATTAATTTCCTTGTTACTGAGACAAAATGCTTGACATTCAAGGTCAAAGGAGCAAAGGTTTATTTGATTCATAGCTTGTAGAGGTTTCAGTTCATAGTGGGCTGGCTCCAAGGTACAGCAGCATGGCAGAGGGGCATCGCAGAGGAGAAAGAGTTGATGGCAGGCAGCAAGGCAACCAATAGGACGTGACAGCCAAAAGCAGTGCAAACAGCAGCACCCTTCCTGGCTCTTATGTTTTACCTGGGATCTCTCCCTTAAGGGGGCTAGCATTCACCCCTGTGTGAGGCACACTCACTTGAGCCTAGCCACAGCTATATCAACCAGTCAGCACACTAATTTAGTAACCTCTCGCCCTTCATCCCAGCACCGTATACTCTAGATTCATCCACCTCTAAAAAAGTCACACCTCGAACCACTTGAGGCTTGGGGAAGGAGGCATTTAGACACAAACCATAATAAAGAGCTGAATTGCATGGTGAGTTAGTTTCCTGTTGCTACTATAACAAATTGCCACATTGTTTTGTTTTGTTTTGTTTTATTTTTGTGTGTGTGTGTGTGTGTGTGTGGAACTGGGTATTGAACTCAGGTCCTTGGGCTTAGCCAGGGAAGCACTTAATCCACTGAGCCATCTCCCCAGCCCCCACGTTGGTTTAAATAATGCAAATTATATTGTCCTACACGATTAGAGGTCAGTGATTTTAAGGCTTTAAGGCATAGACACGTCTGTGTTTCTTTGAGAGGTGCTAGCGCGAATATACGTGCCAGCTTCCTCATGGTTCCAGAGGCTGTTCACGTTTCTGTCACGTCCCTGTACTCATCTTCAAAGCTACAGCATAGCATCCTCAGCTCTCTCCTCTTGTTCTTTCTTTCTCTCTCTCTTGTGCATTTCTTTTCATATCTGCTTCGCTGGCTCAGGATGTTGTGCTCATCTCTGTCTGTGGTCACATTTGACTCACGTGGATAATCCAGTTTAACCTTCCAACATCAAGAACCTTAGTTACCTACATCCACAAAACCCCTTTTAGTAGTATGCACAAAATTTGCAGATTTGGGAAATTAATATTTTCAGATTGCGAGGCTTAAGCTGTGAATCTCTTTTAATTTTGGAGTGTGATGGGGAAGGCAGGGCACAGTTATTCAGCTTGCCACTGATAAGTACCTGATTAGGTTTGCAAGAACCTGCTGATTATTTTCCTATAATATTACCCTTTTACATTCCCCACAGCAATATATGAAGGAGTTAGTTTCTGTGTCCCATTAGCTTTGAGTGTTGTCAATATTTGTAATCCATTATAATATGTGTCTTTAATATCTCATTGTGATTTTAGCATACATTTTTTTCATGGCTATTGGTGACATCTTCTTGTCACTCCATTGTTTGCAATTGGTATTTTACCATCAGTAAATCTCCTCTAGTTTTGTTTTGGTCTGTGCAGGGTCTCACTATGCAGGTTGTACTAGTAGTGATCCTCCTGTTTTTTACCTCCCTAGGGCTGGGATTGCTGGTGTGCACCACCATGCCCAGACTCTTCAGTAAATCTCAACTTATGTTTTTTGACTATTTCTAATTGGTCAAATTGGTTTACAAATCCTTTAGTCCATAGCCTTCTTACTACTTCACGCAGAGCAAAAGTTACAGGTATTTTAAGTGTCATAAGGCTTTTCATTTAGTAAATTATTCTTGCTATTTCTTAGAACTGTTGAATTGTTCTGGGGATCTATTATGAAAATTGTAGGGTAACTGACAAATAATAGAGTAAATTGCTGCAGTACAATACATAGGATCCCACATGAGGAGTTTACGCTCAGGCATTTTTACACCCGCGTGACACATTATTAGGCCTCTCTGCGAATCTCTGCCTCATGCTAGCATTACCATGTAATATCTCTTCACTAAACCAGATACCTGGCCTGCTGACAAATGTCTTTATGAAAAATGAAAGGAAATTTTTCTAATTAGTGGCCAAAATTATTTACTCAAAATTAGGGACTATCTACATATTTTTCTTAATTCTCTGTCCTCACCCATCAAACCATTATTTATAACTACTGTACTTTTAAAAAATCTAATGAATTGTACCCTGAGAGCCTCAGGAAAATTTATGAGAAATGCATTAAAATATCACAGAATTTCTCTTACTGTTTTTGTAAAGCTGTTAACTATGTGTTTACCTCTTCCCATGATTTACAAGAAAAAAAATATAGACAATAAAAAGAATGAAACAGAAAAAAAAATAAAAGGGGGGGGGGCAAGGAGAGGAATACGCGCTTCCCTGGCAAGCTCAAGGGCCTGAGTTCAATCCCCAGTTCCGAAAGAAAAAAAAAAAAAGAATGAAACAGAATTAAAAAACGAGGCATACAGAAAGATCTTGAGATTGGTTCATATAACTGTTTATTTTGTGACTTTTAGCTTCTTGCATTCTCTCTCTCCATATCTCTCTCTCACATGGAACCTTGACACACCATAGGTGCAGAAGGAGTACACATCCAAGTGGTACTGTTCTAATTACCTGAATGAGAGAACTACCCCATTACTGAGCAGAAGAAAATTCTTTTAGTTAAGGTCTAAGAAAATGTCTCTCTTAGAAACTGCATGAGAGACACAGTGAGAGAAAAATAACCTATAGTATTATAATGAACACAGAAATAATTTTTCATTTGATTTTTTTCTTATAATGAAGCCTGCTAACAACTGAAAAAATAATATTAAAGTTCAGCTTCAAACTTCCATTTCTACACGTGTGAGCGTAGTATCCAACGCTCAAGCCTAAGATATCCACCCTATAATTTTCCTAATTAAATATTTCTTCATTAAGAATTAAGATTGTTTCAAGTGTTTGTGTAAATACTGTTTTTCTTTATTTTCAGAAGAACTGTTTTTCTTGGTACAACTGTTTGGTTTGTGTCTAGTTGTCCCCCCAAAGCCTCATCCTGTCTCTAGGGCAGGCTTGTAGTTTGTGATCAGTGCTGATCAATGCTGATCAGTGCTGGGACTGTGGGTGTGAGGGTACACCCGATCTGGGGCTAATAGCCTGAATACAATGTAAGGAAGGAAGAGAGGCTTGCTAGCTGCCCCACCTGCTGCTCCTCCATTTGCTCTTTGCTCCTTTCTACCCTGAACAGCTGCCCTCTGCCATGGGACACTCTGCCTTGGATTAAATGTTCTTAATTCTTTTCCTAAGTGTTTTTTGAAGATCAAAATTATTTCACAAACCCCTTTTGAAATTATATGGGGTTTGTGAATTAATACATTATGTATG
>NW_004524794.1:2765231-2786638 GCF_000260255.1 Octodon degus
TTGGTGTGGATTAGAAAGTTGAGGATATTGCCATATATTTACAGACCATAATTGAAATTCTAATTAATTTATTAAATCAATTGACCTGTTCTGGTTCTGTCAGAATCCTGAAGTTTGTAGGCCTTCTTGGACCTTACAGAAGTTTGTATAAACTCCATAAAAACATATTATTTGACTGGTTAATTGCTAAAATAATCATATTGAAGAAAAGTTCAAAATTAATCACTAAGAGAAACCTATTCTAATTTTTCCTTACTTTTGATGAAAGAGGAAAAATTTAATTCACTTTAGAGTTGTCCATTTGGATCTCACATTTGCTTTTATTATTTCAGATTGACTAAAATAAATGTATTCTTTTGATTCCAAGAATTCCATTTACCCAAATTATTCATCTAGTCCTGACTCTTGCATATGGAATAAAACAAGCATGAGGTAATTTTTAAATGATCAAACTACTCTATTTCCTATAGATTTTCTTCTCTAATAAAAACTGCTAAATCATTTCCCATATTTCCTTAAATCTTTAGCAAAAATATGAAATTACTTTTTTGCATTATATACTTTTCAAAGGGGCTTCATGCTTAATTTTATGCCACTTAATTTACAAAGATAAAAACGACGAGTATAATTTTTTTAAAAAATCATTATAGATTACTCTAAAAATAAAGTATAAATTTTCATAAGTAAGGTTATTTTGTATTATAGTTCAAAGACTTAATTTAGTTTGTCATAAATTTGCATCAGTGTGTCTAATTTCACTTTTATACAAAATATTCTCTGCATATTTTGCTTTACTAAAATGAATCCTTCAGGGAGACTTTCCTATTGTAGAATAGTTTTCCCTGTTAAATACAGAGAACTACTTGTACTACCAATTATGATATTTCAGACCTTTCTAAAATGGGTCTTAAATATGGTTCTATACTTAAATTCATTGCATTTCCTTTGCAGCAATGACTAAAGCTCAATGTTAGCAGATATTTAGTATTTTTATAGCATTCTCTAACTCAAGATTTAGGCTAGTGGCTGCCACCTAACAGACATTCAATAAATATTTGTTCAATATATGCAGGACTATAGTCATCACTGGTAAGAAAGATTGAGTGATATAGCTGGTCTAAAATGGAAAAATAAAAGTAGGAATTTTTTTTAAAACATCATGGTTCTTTTTTTTTATTCTCCAGATATATATTTAGTACCTCAATTTTAATAAATCATTGTAGTATTTGTAGACTTATCAAAGCTAGTGAAAATCTAATTCAGACTAGTAAGAATTAGAATTTGGTTCATTTATAGAGGCATCTGTCTAAAAACTATAATATAGTCATAAATCCCATAAAAGACACAGAAACATTATTAAAAGCACAAGACCTCACATAGGATATGATGTAGAATTGAAAAATGACCTGAAATACTTGATTTCATTAATGTTTTTCAGTTTAAATGCAAAACCCATGGACAAATAATCACCTTAAGATCATGGCTGCCTGGTGGCCAAAGGGAGCAGACTTCGGTTCTTTGAGTGATAACTGCATTATTCTTATTGATTCTCAAGATATTTATATAGCAGCAGCCCAATCCATGACTAAAGAAAGGCAGGAGAATGCCTCCCTGGTTGTCCAATCTCTCGACTTTTATTTTCTTTGTGTGGGCTTCAGCTTTCCAAAGCAAATACTATTTCATTACTATAGGCCTTGGTTACAAGTACAGTTGTGGGGGTGCTCGCAAAAACTGCCATATCCACTGCAACACAAGCCCAGTCACTCCACACAGTCCTGTCCTGCTAGCTGTGTGCTTCATAGCTGCTGTGGCTCTGCCTCAGGGTTAGGCAGGATCAGCCAGCTCAGGGAAGGCCTATTCCCTGCCCCTGAAAAACAACTCTAAAAAATATGTAAGCAGAAGAATGAGCATAGCCGCATTGCTTTTGATCTATACTTGAAGACAACAATATGCAATGTATTAATTATTGAAACTGTCTTACTAATCAGTTTTGAAACTGTCTCATTGCTATTTGTTTCTCAATAAAATTAATTTAAAAATGCTTAAAGGCCTAAGTGCAAGAAATGTAATAAAGCATGTGCTGTAAAAATTGGACAAAGAAAAGAATAAAATAAATAAATTTTAAGTGCCCCCTTTTCTGTTGCTTTTATTTAAAATTAATTATTCTTTGTTTTTTTTTTTTTTTTTTTTTTTGGCGGAACTGGGGATTGAACTCAGACCTTTGCACTTGCCAGGGGAAGTGCTTATTCTACTGAGCTATCTCCCAGCCCTATTCTTTGTTAATAGTTTTCATTTATTACTGAATTGTCTAATGGCAGATGCTAATGAGGACCAGGATGTACAAGAAACAGACATCCTGGTTTCAGCCAACAACTATATTGGATGATAAAGATCACTTCAATCCTGACAAAGTTGTGAAAAGTGCTAGTATTAATGTGAAGGACTTAGGCTCAGATGTTTGAAATGTCAAATTACTTTTAATCAGTGCATTTAATGTTTTTAGGACTGTAATTTATTTTTTTAATTTTTTTATAGTATACTTTTTCCCTTAATTTTATTGATAAATAGCAATGAGACAGTTTTAAATCAAGTTGGTAGGACAGTTTCAATAATTAACACACTGCATACATTCTTCCTAGTGGTTAATTGCTGCACAAGATGCAGATATGATATCCTATTTATAAACACTATTAGAACAAATCCCTCTATTCATTAAGAGAATGTAACTATATATCTATCCTAACCACTTTGAATACACAGATACAAAATGGACATTCATCTATATCCCCTTTTTTGGTTAAGTTCCATCATTTGAATATTCTAGGTGTGTAAACTCAGCAAAATATTCTAAAAGAGTCCAGTAGCCCGTAATAGTATTGGGTCTTCCGCTTCACTGGCAATGTCAGAAATTGTTGACCTGAGTCCCCTACAGCTCAACATAACAGCATGGCTTTACTTCTTACATTTCGTTTTTATACTTTTCTTCTGGATGGTTAAGACCAAGGTAAAGCAGGACCTATGCAACAAGAGTTGTAGCTTTTTGGTCTGATAAGGTCAGTGAAATGCCCTCAGGATTTATCCTGAGATCCTGTACCTCAGATTGTAGAACCTTTGTCAGTGTCAGCCATGTGGAAGAGTCACGGCCATTGCTTGGCCAATGTGCTCTCTGTGAAAGCCTGAGAGAATGTTTTCTTTCCATGTGACTCTCCTTAGGCACACTCTACATCATTGATCACTTTCCTCTTTGGACCCATAATCTCCTTGCTCAGAAAATTTGGGACACTACTGAGTTACATGACGTTACAGTACAAGTTCTCATATGTCCTGAGTCTTAATTGACCTTTGAAGGCTAGGGCCAAAATGTTGGCTTTCCTTGCAGCCCTAGGGGCTGCCCTGTACTTTAAATTCAGAAACTGCCCTATAAAACCACATCATTTACAATAATCATAGTGAGTTAGTACAGGGTGATAAAGTGTAATATCATTGTATTGCCATTATCAGGTGAAATTTTTTTCAGAGCAAATTTTGAGAATGTGATGGTACAATTTTTTAAAGTTCACTTAAGGGCTAGTGAAACAGCTCAGTGGGCTAAGCACCTGCTGAGGCAAGCACAGAGACCGAGGTTCGATGCTTAGCAACCACGTGTCACATTGGCTGAGCACCCACACCCAGACACACTGAGCCAACTACTGAGACCAGGCACCAAGAGAATAGGCATGGTGGTGCAAGCCTGCAATCCCTGTGCTGGGGAGACTGAAAATAGGAGGATCACTATGAGCCCAAGCTGTGTAGAGCAACCCTGTACCAAATACACAAGAATAAATAAATAAACAAAGTTCATTTAAGTAGGTACTGATGGTGTTTCATTACCCAAAACTAGGAATATGAGAAGAAATTGATTTATTTCACATGGGGATACAGATGCCAAAATATAATGCATAAGTGGCTTCACTTTATTTTATCAACTTGATTACTTATAATTTTAATAATAAGTATATGTTTACAGTTTCTTAAATTTCCCAATAAAATAATGATGAATTCTGCCAATTTAATAATCCTTTCCTTCTTTGTCTGTAAAGATAGAAGGCCAGCATGTTCAAAAAGTATTTACAGATGTGCTGCCTAAATTAATCATAAATACCAATAATTGTTTCTTCACATGAGAAGTACTAACTTTTAATATATTTTTAAAAAATCTGATTATATCACTTAGTATTTGCTGAAATACTTTTATTATCTCTGACTTCTAAATAACATACATAGTATATTAGGTATATAAATGTCCATATGCTTTAATTTCATTTTTATGATTTTGTCATGAGAACATAGTAGCTCTCGCATTCATCTGTTCTTTCAAAAGTCTTTTAAGTAAAAAGGTGGTAATTAATAAATAATCATGCAATCATTTCAGTTTTCAATAATGAAATCAAGTGTGTGTGCACAAAATTCATTCTGTCAGTGTAATTGCTTTCTTGAGTTCTCTGCACCAGGCAATTTAATAATAATCTACTAAATTAGGCTTAAGAACTTTCTAAAAGGCATTGGAAATATGATTTTGTGGTGAACACTGACCAGCCAGACCTGCAGTTATTACACAAATTTAATCACAGTGAAAAGAAACTATCATAGGAGCACTCAAACATTCAAAAACCCTGCTTGTGAAATACTTTCTAATGGTATGATGCTTGCAGCTGATGCATTACCTGATACCACCATAAAAATATTTCTCATTGCTATTAATATTTTGTTTATTTGTGAGTAATGTTTTTAATCCAGTGATAGTTATTAAGTTCTTTACAGCTTTATTTGGGCCAGTGAACTGTAAGTGTGGAGACATTATTTCAGGACCCATGTTCAAGAACTTTATCTCTTGTGATGCATTTGGAGAGAAGTGTCCAAGACAGTGCTCTCCCTACACTCATTTCCTCCTTCACTCTCAACACACAGGACACATAGGATGCATTTTTCCTGGTGACGAGAATACATTTGCATTCTTCTTCACCAACTGGAAAAAGGACTTTGAAAGACAAGTGTGAAATAAGGACATGAAAACATTGCCTTAGACAACGTCTTTCCATATTCACTCTGAACATGGTATACCTCACATCATGTAGGTCTAAAATCCACCATCACTCTAGCAAATAATTATTCATAGTTATTCACCTTTGAAATCAATACAAGTGAGGGCTTCAATTTGGGGTAAGAATTAGCACAAGATTTTCATTCACCAAAAAAAATACTGTGACACTAATGACAGGTCCTCCTACCAGATTATAGAACTAAATTGTTGTTTTTTACACTGTGAAGTCATAGCTTCTTCATCATTGAAGACTCCCAGGATTATTAGCACCACTTATATAGTGCTTTACAAATCACAAAGAACTTTTTACATGTGAACACACACAAACTACATTTTCACACTTTTATGAAATGGAAATAAACCTTGATTGTTAAACATATAAAGCTCCTAGGCTTGAGCCAAAGCACTGCCTTGCAACCTGAGAAAATATTAAATTTTTATTATGATAAAAACACACAATTTGAAATCTATCCTAGGATGCTTTCCAGGTGCCATCGAAGAACTTCAGTAAACTCTGGACAGCCTGAGAGACTCTAGTAAGCTCTGACCTTCCTTAGCCCCCAGTGCACAGGCATGGAGCTTCTGCTATTACCAGTCTAAACATTCAAGAATTCAGGACAACCTTGAATGGCTTGAAGGATGCTGGAATACTGGGATCTGTGGGCCCAGCATGAGCAGGCACACTGACCTTTTCTGGAGCCATTTAAGAATTTTGGCAGACTCTGAGTAGCCAGTGGGACTCTATTTGGGTGATTACTGGGTGCTTCAAAAATGCCAAAATGCAGGAAGAAAAGGCAGTCTCAATTCTCTAGCCTACCCAGAACAAACCAAGGAGACAAAGACATACAAGAACTTGGAAATCATGAACCTGAAATCTTTGTAATGATAGCAGCTGAAGTAAAGAAACAAGTACACCAGATTATAGAATAAGAGTACAAATAATCTCTCAAGTCCAAAAAGAAAAGAAACAATCCTGAGAGAATTGCTCAGCACAACTAAAGAAGACTTGGAGAAAAAAAATAAAGGAGAATAGATAAATGATGGAAACATAGGAACAATACAGAAAAAAATTAAAATACATAAAATGGATTCAAACAGATATCCAGGGAATTAAGAATGTCATTGAAAGCTGGCAGGGCCGGGGAGACGGCTCAGTAGAATAAGCACTTGTCTGCCAAACGCAAGGGCCTGAGTTCAATCCCCGGTTCCACCACAAAAAAAAAAAAAAAAAAAGAAAGCTGGCAAAGCCACTCGAATGAAACTAAAGATACACTTACAGACCTCAAAGACAGTGTTGCAGGTAATAAATGTGAAATAAGAGATCTTTTAAAACTAGCAAGGAACCAGGACGTAATAATTCAGCAGCTACAAGACAATGCAAAGAAAAATAATATAAGAATGATAGGTGTCAATTAAGCAGTGGGAGACAGCACAAATGACATAAAAAGACTATTTGTAGAAGGACTAGCAGAAAATTATCCAAACATGAGAAAAGAGCCTGACATAGAGAAAAGAGAGGAATATAGAACTCCACATAGTCGAAATCACAATAAATCTACATGTAGACACATAATAAAATCTCAGAAACTCAGCAAAAGAATACAATATTAAAAGTGGCTAGAGAAAAGGAACAGATCACTTAAAATGGAAAGCCCGTCAGATCACAACAGATTTCTTAGCACAAATCATCAAATCAAAAAGACCTTGGAGTGAAGTATTTCAGATCCTGA
Organism: Octodon degus; assembly: GCF_000260255.1. Taxonomy (NCBI): domain Eukaryota; kingdom Metazoa; phylum Chordata; class Mammalia; order Rodentia; family Octodontidae; genus Octodon; species Octodon degus. The sequence goes on from NW_004524794.1 coordinate 2,772,042, forward strand.
AAGAAAATAACTTCCAACCCAGATTGATATAACCTGCAAAACTATCTGTCGATTTCAATGGAGAAATAAGATCCTTGCATGACAAAGAAAAATTGAAGAATTTCATGACCATCAAGCCAACCCTACAAAGAGTACTGACAGATATTCTACAAAGAGACAGATATGATCACAGCTTCAAGAACAACGGATAGGAACCACCAAACATTGGAACCACCACAAATAATTAAAAATATGGAAGAAGCACAGGACCTATAACAGGAAAACCATGTGACAAAGCCAATACATATCAGTTATAACCATCAATGTAATCAACCTCAATTCACCAGTGGAAAGAAATAGACTAGTAGAGTGGATTAAGAAACAAAATTCAAGGCCAGCCATATAATGCTCAGTGGACTAAAGTGCCTGCTTAGGCAGACACAAGGGCTGGGGATTCAAATTCCTGCCCTTCTGTGCTGGCCCATCCCTTAGTGTGTGCTCAAGGGGCAATTGAGACAGGGCATGCATCGTGGTGTGGCATCTGTAATCCCAGCACTTGGGAAACTAAACAACAGGAAGGATCACTAGAAGTCCAAGCTGTGTAATGAGACCCTGGAGACATGTTCTAAATACATAAAAAAGAAAAAAGAAAAAGAACTGAAATTCAACAATGTGTTGCATACTAGAAACACATTTAACTCAAAAAGAAATTCACAGACTAAAAGTCAGTGGATGGAAAACAATCCTCAATGCCAGAGGAAATCAGAAAGAGCAGAGGTAGCTCCTGATTACTGACAATATCAACTTCAAACCAAAAATAATCCAAAGAGAAAAAGAAGGTGACTACATATTTGTTAAGGGAAAACAGCAGGAGGAAGATATAACAATAATAAATATATATGCACCCATTGTAGGAGCATCTTCTTACATAAGACAAATTTTAACAGACATGAAAAATCAAATGGGCAATAATATAGTAGTAATGGGGGACCTTAACACACTACTGTCACAAGAGATAGATTAACTAGACCAAAAAAAAAAAAATCAGCAAAGAAATAGAACTAAAGCAAAGTTGTGAAGAAATTCACTTTGTAGACCTTTACAGGGTGTTTCACCCAGCAACCACAGAGTACACATTCTTCTCAGCTGCAAATGGGACATTCTGTAAAATAAACCACATACTAGCACACAGCACTCTTAAGTAAATGCAAAGGATTTGAAATAATTCCATGCATACTATCTGATCACCATGTCATAATACTGAAAATCATCAATGAAATAAATTTCAAAAATGCTATAAACACATGGAAATTAACAACCAGTGTGTCACAAACAACCAGTGTGTCACAAATGAAATTAAAGAAGAAATCAAAAAATATTTACAATAAAACAAAAATTCAGATACAAATTACTGAAACCTGTGGGTTGCAATAAAAGTTGTTTTAAGAGGAAAATTTATAGCAGTAATTTGCACATTAGGAAATCACAACAAGCCCAAATAAATGATCCTATGCTGCATCTTAAGCTCCTAAAAAAAGAATAGTAAGGCAATCCCAAAGCCTAAAAAGGCAGGAAGTTATATAGATTAGAAATGCAGAAATTAATGCATTGGAGATGAAGAAAAGGATACAAAGAATACAAATGAACCAGAGTTGGTTCTTTGAAAATAAATAAAATTTATAAACCCCTAACCAACCTAATCTAAAAAAAAAAAAAAGAAAAATCCGAAAGCATGCAATAAAAAAGAAAAGGGAAAAATCACTATAGACCTTAAGAAATTCAGAAGATCATCAACACCTACTTCCAAAGTCTTTACTCTCACAGGTGGGACAACACAGAAGAAATGGACAGTTTTCTAAATACATATGAAATGTCAAAGCTGAGTGAAGAAGTTATACAAACTCTGAATAATCTAATAATGAAAGCAAAATTGAAAATGTAAGGGGAAAAAAGACCTATCAATAAAGAAAAGCCCAAGTCCTGATGGATTCACAGCAGAATTCTGCAAGAAAATTAGAGAAGTCTTAAAGGCAACTTTTCTCAAACACTTCAATGAAATTGAATGGGAAGCAAGTCTCCCAAACTCCTTACTGGAGGCAAGTATTACTCTGATTCAAAAACCAGAGAAAAATCCAACTAAAAAAGAGAACTTACAAGCAAACTCTCTGATGAATGTAGATGCAAAAAATCCTCAATAAAACAACAGCAAATGGGATACAGTAATTCATCAAGAATATTGTACATCGTGGTCAAGTGGGATTCATTGCAGGGATGGTTCAACATATACAAGTCCATAAATACAATGCACCACATCAACAGAACCAAGAACAAAAATCACATGATCATTTCAATAAATGCAGAAAAAGCTTTTGACAAAGTCCAACACTCATTCATGAAAAAGCTCTAAATTGAACCCTAGAACAAAGAAAAGGAAGGGGGTATCACAATCATTGACCTGAAATTATACTATAAAGCTGCTGTGACAAAATCAGCATGGTACTGGCATAGAGACAGATTTGAGTATCAGTGGAACAGACTAGAAGATGCAGACACAACTACAAACATACTCAGCCACCTTTCTTTTATAAAGGGGTCAAAGAGGCTCATTGGAATAAATATAGCCTATTTAATAAATGGTGATAGAAAAACTGCCTTTCCATGTACCAAATGCTAAAACTAGACCCATCCCTATCGCCATGCACAAAGCTATAGTCAAGATGTATCAAAGATTTAAATATTAAAACAGAAACACTAAATCTTCTGGAGGACAATGTAGATAGAAATATTAAAGACATAGGGTAGAGTTCATGGGAAAAAAAGTGCATGGGAAGTACTTCCAATAATCAACAACTGGGTTCTCATCTTTTTGAAAATTTTCTTCACTTCAAAACAAATATCCAATATGAGATCTTGTACTGTAACGTCATGTAACTCAGTAGTGTCCAAATTTTCTGAGCAAGGAGATTATGGGTCCAAAGAGGAAAGTGATCAATGATGTAGAGTGTGCCTAAGGAGAGTCACATGGAGAGAAAACATTCTCTCAGGCTTTCACAGAGAACACATTGACCAAGCAATGACCGTGACTCATCCACATGGCTGACACTGACAAAGGTTCTACAATCTGAGGTACAGGATCTCAGGATAAATCCTGAGGGCATTTCACTGACCTTATCAGACCCAAAAGCTACCACTCTTGTTGCATAGGTCCTGCTTTACCTTGGTCTTAACCATCCAGCAGAAAAGTATAAAAACGAAATATAAGAAGTAAAGCCATGCTGTTATGTTGAGCTGTAGGGGACTCAGGTCAACAATTTCTGACATTGCCAGTGAAGCGGAAGACCCAATACTATTATGGACCTCTGAACTCTTTTAGAATATTTTGCTGAGTTTACACACCTATAATATTTAAATGATGGAACTTAACCAAAAAAGGGGATATAGATGAATGTCAATTTTGTGTCTGTGTATTCAAAGTAGTTAGGATAGATATATAGTTACATTCTCTTAATGAATAGGATTTGTTCTAATAGTGTTTATAAATAGGATATCATGTCTGCATCTTATACAGCAAATAACCACTGGGAAGAATGTATGCAATGTGTTAATTATTGAAACTGTCATACCAATTTGATTTGAAACTGTCTCATTGCTATTTGTCTGTCAACAAAATTATGGAAAAAAAAAAACAAATATCCAACAGAGTAAAAAGAAAACCCATGAACTGGGAAAAAATTATAGCCAATTGTCCCTCAGACAAAGGCCTTCTATCTGGAACATACAAAGAATTTTCAAAAAATCAAGCCCCCCAAATTGAAAGACCCAATCCAATAATGGGCATCTGAGATAAATATACATTTCTCACTGAAAGAAATACAAATGGCAAGTAGATATTTGAAAAATATTCAGCCTTTTGGACAAAACAACCATCTTCCAATAATTTGCCAAAATGACTGACACAAAGGGCAAGAGGAGCGGGGCCTGGTATATGTTCTCCATGTGCTTTACAAAAGATGGGATTGTTCCTTTGGCCATATACATGCAAATCTACAAAAAGGGTGATATTGTAGACATCAAGGGAATGGGCACTGTGCAAAAAAGGAATGCCTCACAAATGCTACCATGGCAAAGCAGGAACAGTCTACAACATTATCCGGCATGCTGTTGGCATTGTTGCAAACAAGCAAGTTAAGGACAAGATAGTTGCCAAGAGAATTAATGTGCATATTGAGCATATTAAAAAGTTGTGATAGCTTCCTGAAACATGTCTAGGAAAATGATCAGAAAAAGAAGGAAGCCAAAGAGAAAGGTACTTGGGTTCAACTGAAGTGCCAGCCTGCCCGTCACAGAGGAGCACATTTTGTGAGGACCAATGGGAAGGAACCTGAATTTTTGGAACCCTATGAATTCATAGCATATACTGGGGATGTTGCTTTGCCATTCAGCACCTAAATGGCAGCTTAAGTGTTCTAGGTTCTATGTAAAAATAAAATCATCCTGTGTTGTAGGGGTGGTTTTCTTAGTTGAACAGGTATGTGGTACCTTCTTACTTCAGAAATATTTGCAACAGATTTTCACTGTATCTAGTAATTGTCTCTAGTTTTCACTCTTCAATGTGTTTCTTGCTGAAAGACATTGCTGAGGTATTGTGCAGGTATATACCCAAAAATTCAAATTTTTATAAAATATTTATGTTGACTTGAAAATCCTGTAAATCACCATGGGAAAAAGATGTATCAAAATAAATGGAAGTCACTTCAGAAATAAATGTAAAAAAAGAAAAGAGAAAAAATAAGAAAAAAACAAATGTAAGTCCATTTCAGTTAAATAGTTTAAAGCAAAAAGGAAAAAGTTCAATATGATTGATCATTGAAGAAATGCAAATTAAAACAACCCTGAGAATCCATCTCACATCCAAAAGAATGACTAACATCAAGAAATCAGCCAATAACAAATGGTGGAGAGGGTGTGGAGAAAAGGAACCCTTCTGCAATGTTGGTAGTAGTGAAGACTGGTACAACCACTATGGAAATCAGTGTGAAGTTTTCTTAAAAAGCTAGGATAGGAGATCCCATTCAAGCCAGGTATTCCCCTTCTGACTATTTTTCCAAGGAACTGTAAACCTCATATCACAGCAATATATGTGCACCCATGTTTATAGCAGTGCAATTTGTTTTAGGTAAATTCTAGAAACAATCCAGATGCCCATCAACTGAAGAATGGATAAGGAAGTTGTGCTATTTGAGTCCTTCGTCGGTAAATGAATGCAAGAATAAACCCTAAGTGAAATAAATCAGCCTACATATATAATCATCATATTGTTTCTTTAGTGTGAGAACCTGAAAGCAAGAAATGGAATCTAAAGGGTACCATAGACACTGGTAAAAGGGAATGAATTTATTCAAAAGGAAAGAGCTACTGAGTTGAGTAGGAGAAGAAAAGGAGTCGGGGAAAGAAATTTATATATGTGAGCAGGTTGGTTTGGACAACTGTACTGTGCATTTCTGCTGGTCTATGGAAGGAAGCAGTTAATGTTTTCATTCGTTTCATCTCCGCTTTTCAATTGTACTTTTCTTACAAATTTCTTTTTTTTTCTTTCTCCCAATTTTAAATGCATATATCTGGTAATATGAATAACTGGTTGGAAGCCAACACTGTATTACAGCAAATTCTATGAAATTCATATTATTTTGTTACCTGAAATTTTGTATCACTTGTAATTTGTTTCTGTTTTAGTTCTAGTTTGTACTCACTTTAAAAAATAAAAAGTGAAATCAATTCTATAAAAATTTTTCATGGTACAGTATAATATTGCTAAATTAGGCATATCATTGTACAATAAATCTCTGGAATTTTCTCCATACTGGACTGAAATGCTGTATCCATTGTACAGCTCTTGTATTTTCTTCTCTTTCTTCCAAACTTCTGTCAATTGGCGTCATACTTTCTGCTTCTATTTAGTTTTTACTACTTTAGGTGCTTCATGTATGTGTCAGGCCCATCCTCTGAAGCTTTCGCTGTATGTTTTCATCCAGGAGTTTTATGGCTTCCAGTCTTATATTTAAGCCTGTAATCCATTTGAATTGCCTTTTTGTATGATGGTGAGATTAAATGTTCCATTTGATTTTGTGTTTTCAGTATCCAGTTTTCCCAGCATCATTTTTGAAGCGACTATCTTTCCTCATTAAATATTCTTTTCATTCTGGTTGAAGATCATTTGAAAGTTTATGGATAGACTTACTACCAAGCTTTCTGTTCTGGTCTTTTGGATTATATTTTGTTTTTTTAGGCAGTATTATACTATATTGATTACTATGCCTGTCTATTTACTGGATTTTGAATTTAGGAAGTTGGAATTCTGTTAGCTTATTTTTATTTCAAGATATCTTTGCTATTCTGTCTTGTCTGGTTCTTATGAATAATATACCTCTCAGGTTATAATATAATAAAATATAATATTTTCATCATAAGGTTTTGTCTATTTAGCTAAATTTATTTATATGTATTTCATTCTTCTTATGTCACTATAAGTAGGATTGGTTTACTTTCTCTTCTGTATTATTCATTGTTACTGTGTGGAAACAAAAGTGGTTTCTATATGGTGATTTTTCACCCAGCAGCCTTATTGAAGTATTTTCTGTGTGGGGGAAAATATCTAATCTCCAGGATTTTCTTCATCCCATATTATACTATTTCAGAGGAGAGCTAATTTTACTTCTTTCCATATTTGTATTCCTTTTATATCTATTTGTTTCCCAATTTTTCTGCTTTGGACAACCAGTATTATGTTGAATAGAGTTAAATTGTACAGTTTTGACATATTCTTGCTCTTAACTGAAAAGATTTGAATTATTCAACATTCAGCATGATGATATATATGAGCTTTTAAATTATTACCTTTAACTGAACAGTTTAATTCATGTGCACTTAAACAAATATCTTAAATAACTTAATATTTGTGTATTGACATGCTTATTTATTTTTCATTTCCTTTTACATATATGCTATGTGTATTTTCTTGTAGCTACTCTCAGGGTTATGTGAATTGTCTCATTTTTATTATAATCAACAAATTAAAGCTCTTTTGTGTTTCTGTTATACACATTGATGTCAGTTACATCCTTTTGTATTTTTTATTCATTAATACTTTTTTTCTAGTCATATATTTGTATCTTCTAATTTCTGTCCAAGAGAAAATGTTTCTGTGTTGTGTACTATTGCTGAATGATGTCTCAGAAGGCAAAAGAAGGCCTGGAGCTTCCTAATGAGGCATTTTTCTTTTGCCATCTGTAGGATCTTTTTCAAATGACCCTGCAGGATAAAGAAGTGATCATCATTAGCTGGATGCCTCTTCATGGAGAGGTGACTAGAGATTGCTGGAAAGAGTTTAAGTAAATTGACCAAACGACACACACACGCATGCAGGCACGCACTGACTCACTACAATGGCCTGGCTGGAGATAGAGTCATATTAATGGAATTGAAAGCAAGCCAAGTAGAGCATTCCTCAAACTCTCACTCTTACGCTACTGCAGATCTAAAATCACCGGCAGGATATCCGGAGCCTCTTACCCCACTTATGTCCCCCCAGCCTGCACCACTGTTCAGTGGTCTCATTTTCTTTTCTTTCCCTGTCTGACTCCCTATGACAGTCCTGAAAGGAAGAAGTAGTAGCTGGAGTACATCCCAAGGGCCCATTATGCGCTACATGTAATGTATGCATAGGCCACTATGTCACTTACCAGAACAGCATTTTTAAGAAAATCTCTTTATCAGGTTTTACTTTTTTGTTTTTTTCCTGGAGACTTTTCTTCACCCCTTACATCTGATTGACATGGGGGATGGATTTTCACACCCCATGATTTAATGTGCCTAATCTATTTCAAGCCTCAGTTATCTGCAGCCTTCTTTGGAATGAGACGTACAATATGCTGTTACATATTGCTATGTGAAGTAGTAAATAAAATTTTATAGGGAAGGATTTTGAGGAACTTGTTGAGTGCATGCTGGATATTACCCTTTTGTCTAACTAATTTATGGTTTCTCCCACCCTCAGAGTATTGCTGCTAAATTTTACTAATTTTGCTTCTCCACATTAGTTACACCCTCCTGTTTCTGAATTGGAGCTATAATGCCTCCTATGCTCTTCTTTGTTTTTTATTTGTTTGTTTTGTTGTAGTTGCTGCTGTTACTGTTCTTTTGTTTCAGTTTTTGTTAGTTTGTTTGTTTTCTGTGACAGTGTCTCACTGTGTAGCCCATGCTGGCTTTGCATTCATCTCTAGGGTGGCAGACTAGTGCAGTATGCCCTGTAACCTACTATGTTCATTAAATGTTACATTCTGTAATATATTCTGGATACAATTTGCAGTTTAGTGTATAATACATTTTTTCCAGTACAAAGCACCTAAGACCTTTGTAATAGCCCTTTGGGACTTTTTTTTTTAACATGTTGGTGTTTTTTTTTTCTTTTTTAAGTCAGTTTCATTAAGTAGTTCAGGCTGGCCTTGAATTCACTTTGATCCTCCTGCCTCAGCCTCCTGGTGCTGAGAACATAGACGTGGACTATCCTGCCTGGTTCTGTGATATATTTATACTTTCTGTATGATGTAGTATTCTCTAACTAATTTTTAAACAAAGTCAGAATTCTTATATTTTGTGGAAGTCAAACTAATGTAATCATACATTTTAAAATATTAGTAGATATTTGTTTCAAATATAATCCCCCAAAAGGATTAGGATCAAGCACTAGACAAGATATTTGCTAAAAATAACAAATAATAAAAATATATAGTATATTTTTTGTTTTTCTGTATTATAAAATTTAAAGATATATTTTGTCCATGTAAAACAAGAAGAAAATTTCAAATTTAAAGAGAATTAAAACCAAAACTTATCTCAATGAAAGTTATTAGTAATACTACTCCTCAAATTTTTAAAAATATTTGTGAATAAAGTTTAATATAAATGATAAGCCAGCTTATAGTGACAGCTGCAAAATTAATTTTTTAGGATGGTTAATAATCTGTGCTTGTCTCAATTTTATATTTATTATAAAATATACGATGTATACATATATGTTTAATTCAATACCTATCTAGTATATTACCGAACCATTATTTGAATATAATAATTTGACCAGAAATTATATTTTCATTTAAAGTGTGTGCTTTTATCTTGGACTGAACTACAAACAATGAAAGTGCAGTATAGTGAAAGTATTAATTGGTCGTAACACTTCTCAAATATTTAGTTTTGAATAACTAGTCTTATCCACCCTGATGCAATGATAGGCTTCCACCTCTGTTGATCACAGAGAATTAGAGTCCTCATTATTTAAATATACAGAGGAGAAGATGGAAGGTAATTGATTTTGTCAAAGGGCTGAATCATGAAGTAGATTCTTTGTGATATAAAATTTTAAAGTTCTACAATCTTTTAATATAAAGATACATTTAATTGTAGGCTTAATTTTCTCTTGCTCACTTTAACATATATTGATTTATCATTATCTGATTGTGGTTGATTTATTATCAAAATTTGTTTTTTTGGTTTAAAAGAATAAAAATGTTAATATCTAAAATATATACATTTATGACATAATAATATTAGAGTCCTGTAGGTAGAGAAACCTGAATCCTACACTCACATGATAGGTAAAGGATAGTTTCTTTTAAAGTCTAATGTACAATTGAGACACAAGTAATAAGAGATCAGGGTCCAATGTGGAATGTGTTCTGCAAAGGTTCTCATCCTTTGGTACCTTCCCACTGTCTTCTTTTCCTTAGCATTCCCATTGCAGTTGTTTCAAAGCTTGCTTATTTTTCCCAGGCCTCTGCTTATCAGAGGGAGGAAAGAGTTGCTTGTACTTTTTATTAAAAACTAGGTGTAAATTCCTTCCATTTATTTCTTTTATGGTAGCTGACAATGCTCTTTCCCATTTATCTTATCAGTGTGATCATTAATTCTTCTGGCCACCTATGCTAAGCTCCTTGGGAAGCAGGTACTTCAGCATTAAGGCACTTTCTTGCAGTGGATTTTATTTTTTCCAGTCTCCTTACTAATGAATTTTCTTAAGTAATTTTTCATCTCCTGAATCAGAATTCTCCTTCCTGCCAGGGATATAACTCAGCAGCATAAGTGCCTACCTGGCAAGCGTAAGGTCCTGAGTTCTATTCCTGGTACTGCAAAATAATAATAACAATAATAATAATAATAATAATAATGATGATGATGATGATGATGATTATGATTAAAGAATTCTCCTTCCCTTACTCCTACTTTATCCTTGATATCCACAAATATTTACCCTACCTCACACTTTATAGGCAAACATAACAACTATTAAAGCAAAGCAAAGAGCAACAGCAAATAAAAATTCAAAATTTTAATCTTCCCTCTAGACACTAACTAGGGAGTTTTTCATATTAGGGTGCATCACTTGTATCTTCACATATAGTATATGGGATATTACATTTTTTGTACCTAAGCAAAAGTTTCATTTTATATTTTTAAAGAATGCACACATACTCTGTCAGAAGAAATGAAGGCAAAGCATGGTTGGATACTAAATTATGGAGTGTGTAACAGAGGTGTCAGCTGAAGAAACAGATGAAGAAACTATGAGAAGAATTAATTTTTAACTAAATCCATGCTTGTGAAGGAGTTTTCCCAGGGACAAAATAGAGTTATTGATATCTCTGTATATTTAAAGTACTGGGTACTTTTAAAGTAGGATTATTCAACTTTCTCTCCACAAAGGATGAATGAAATCATCCTTCAAAATATTGCTCATAAAAGATTAGTAAATTCCTTCTAAACCAGGGGACCTGTTCTCATAAAAAATATACAGCAAACTTTCTTTACATGGCCATGTGAATTTATATAGGATGAGAAATAAAATAAATCTAGTAATATGGCACTAGACTTAGGTCATAACAAGTGTCAGATTCCAGAATATAGAACAAAATTTTCTTGGACAATTTCCTGATGGAAGAACTTTCGCTGAACCTTCTAGAATTTCCTGGGCTTCCCTGACATAGCAGGCTTTCTTTTCATACAACTTGGGTATAAGATTCTTTTGGTATTCTGGGCTCTTATTACACTAACTTTTATTTTGATTTTAATGCTAATGTCTAAGATCTCTGGGTCATTTCTGACTCCAATGTTATTTCCAGTGGACATATTACTTCTTACCCCCTCACCCTCTTACTTATAAATTGTAATGGCACAAGAGTTCTCTGATTGCTGCAAAACTGTTGGATGCAGCATTCTGCCCTGTCCACTTCCCCTGTCCCTGTGCTAAAAGGATAACAGCATCTTTGGTTTCCTTGTCAGCATCCATTAGTACAGGGACTTATACAGCCTTGAACAAGTTCAAATATGTAATATTAGATGTTTTAAGTTTTTCTATTTCAACTTTTAGGTTCTCCTGATACATTATTTTAGACATTCTTTTTGCATATTTATTTTTTTTCATAGGATGAAGTCTTTGCTTGCATCTCCATAAAGAGGTCTATTTATAAATTGGATTATAAGCTCAATGGTGGACTGGGTCTCTCATTTAAAATGGTCCACATTGGGGCTGGCAAGATAGCTCAGCAGACTAAAGCACCTGGTGAGGCAAGCTTAGGCAAGCACAAGGACTATGGTTCAATCCGTGACACCACATGCCACACTGGCCCCACACCTGGGGTGGGCTAAGTGGATGACGACATGTGGGCGTGGTGGCACACACTTGTAATCCCAATTCTGGGGAGGCTGAAAGCAGGAGGATCACTATGAGTCCAAGCTGTGTAGTGAGACCCTGAAACAACCATATATTACAAAAAAGGTCCATATGGGCTATTTCTAAATTTCTAAATTAAGGCAAATATTTAGTGTGTAAAACTATATATAATTTATTTTAGATACCATTTAGTTTTCTGCTACCAAAGATATAGTCATATTTTATTTATTCAAAAGCCCTAAATGATAACTTACTGTATGAAAAAATTCATTAGTTTGCTTTTTTGACTGAAATGTTTCTAATATCAAAAACATAGAAAGTCAACATTATTACCTTCATGATTTTTTCCCCAACTCTGCATGATGATTTAAGGGATAAATGAGGAAAACTCTCTGCCTCTAGTCATATTCAATCATGCATACACCCAGCATTTCTCTTGCTTCATAAGCAGATTTCTATCTTTGCTTACCACCGGGGAAAATCATTAATAATGTTGAATAATAATGTATGTAGCTCTCTTAGAGAGGCATATTGCATGGACATTAGAAGTAAATTCTGTAAAAATCCCTTCAGAAAGGCCACAGGAGTCAGCGATAAATGTTCTCCTTAGAGCGTAGTACATGCCAGACTAGCTCTAGGTGTAAGGTGCCTTTGTATATAAGTAAATAATGAAACTTTTGTCATCACACACTTGTAATGTTTTGGACTTGCTCTCAAATTATAGGCAACTATGAGCAAATATGGCATAGTCAACTAAGACTCATATATATATATATATATATATATATATATATATATATATAAAACTGATGAGTTCATTCAAAAATTGAAATTGCCATGAATTTTATTTAAAGTAAAGTTAAACAGAGCTACCATTCATTGAGAGTAAATATTTTCATTGTGGAAAAATGGAAGAAGAAACCGAGAAACAATTTTATAAGAAAATATTCACTTAAAAATAAATGATGGTTGACAATAAATTTTTATCTGTATTTGGAGTTCCAATTTAAATTTTTATGTCAAACTAGAAGTGATAATATTCATAATATCAAAATTATGAATTTTACTGGAGACCCACATCTTGCAAAATTGTGTACATATGTGAATGATGTGGGTCTGATATGTATTCTCCAGTTATCAATAAGTAATAATAAACATTGTTCTGATTTTTTTTATTTCAGAGATTATTTCTGATCTGAGTTCCTCTATTCCTTTATGCAGCTGTTTATGTACTTCAGATGCTATTGATTCAGACATTTCAGCTGTGTGATTCCCAATTTCATCTGTGCTAGTATCCTCTGCACTTGTTCTGGGCGGGCTTGCGGCCTGAGATTGCATTTTGCTGCTTCTTGTTGTCATTTTGTATAGCACTGACCTCTGACCTTTAATGTAGAGCTTTGGTGTGGTTATAACCTTAGAACCTACTGAAATTTAGGTGCAGATATCCTAAGTTTGAGATCATACAGCTGTACCTGGCTTGGGTCTGCTGCTGTGCTCAGCTCCTTCCTGGTCCAACCCTTGGAAGTGAACGTGTTATGCCCCTCTGGCAAGATGTTCTGCTCCTGGGATAGCTGGGTGGTTCTGGCCCCTAGTCTCTCTACAGGGACTTCAGGTGAAGAGCTTCACCCCAGGCCTGTATGCCAGGCCTGGGTTGGGTCTGGAGGGCTCCAGGCAGTGCAGGGGTGAGCACTCCAACATGCTTGCAGAGCCAGTGCATATGTTGGGTCTGGAGGGGTCCTGAGAGCGCAACAGCAGTTCTCACTCACACAGTGCCTTGGGTTGCTCGGGAGGGGTGGAAGGGACTGGAGCACAGCTGAAGCACTCACTCATGCAGTGGGCCTGGGCTTGGTCCAGAGAGGTCCAGTGTTCTGATCTTTAAGAGTATTGTTTTTCTTTTTTATTCAACATCATGCTTTGTTTTCTCTTTTGGCAGAAAGATTGCGCCATTTCTTCTTATCTTAAAGTTTACATGGCCTCAGTTACTCAACAGTTGTGTACTGGATGTCTACATCCTGGAAACTGTGACAGGCACAGGAGCAAATTATGTTTAGAAAGTCTGTCCTAAACTTGTTCCTACGAAGTCAGCGTCAGAAGGCATTCCCACTGGGAGAGGAGAAGACAACACTGTAGAAAGAATATATGGAAGCAGGGTGGGTGTTTTAAAGCTCTCTGATGAATAATTAAGTTAGTTTTAATTACACAAATGATTGTAACAGAGATAAAGTAGATTTTAAATGGTTAATTGTTCTAAACATTGTAATTGTGGATATTCTCAAACTGAATAAGTAGGGAATCATTTAATTCAACGTTTCTCAAGATGGAACCGGCAAAAATGCATGTTGCTGGTATAAAATGATAAATGTAGCAAGAATAAAATATTTATAAAGTTCTATAAAATTAGATATGTAATTTTATGTCTATTGAACTTATTTTTTAAAAGTAGACTTAAAGGTGCTGGCAAAATATGTCAGTGGTCTAAAGCACCTACTTAGGCAGGATGAGGCAGGTACAGGGGACTGCATTTGATCCCCAGCAACACATATGGAACCAGCCCTGCATTCAGAACAAAAAAAATTAGACTTCCATTTTGATTGTTTTTGCTCTTAAATTCATATTGTTTCACAAAACATCAGTATAGGAAAAATTAATATTTTTAAATTGTGAGGCATACTCAAGTTGCGAAAAAGACATCCAGTGAGACAATTTAAAAATGCCTTACTTTTTAGTTGAATTCTATAAAAATCTATGAATACTAAAATTCTTTGGGTAATAGTTGATATAAAATGAATTCATAAAATTATTTCCTCAGTTACTAAACATTGTTTAATGGTTTTAGTTAATCAAACACAACTAATCATAGAAGTAAAATAATTTATAATTTATATATTTATATAAT
>NW_004524794.1:2787958-2792252 GCF_000260255.1 Octodon degus
ATATTTTTACACAGAAATTTAGAAATCTTATCATAATCAGTGCTGTAGCTGGTCAGTCCTTTCACATATTTTTCTTGTCTCTTGTTTTAATTTTTCTTTTCTTAAACAAATATTTAATTGAGAGACAGTATGGCAGTAATCAGCATGACATGACAAGCAGTACATATTTAGAAGACCAGAATTTCAGGCATTCCAAGCATGACCCTAGTATTACACATTACTATTTTCAGTTCATGTATTGACTTCACAGGCATCAGCATACATAGTTAGTCAGAGTGAGAATCTTACCAATTAACTGCTAATTTCAAAAACATGCTGAAGATTCTCAGGCTCATTACCTTTACCATCTTGTGCATATTAATCTATGGCTTTGCCCCTGTCATGCTTCCTAGCTTTTCTCCTTGCCTTCTCTTCATTGTATGATCCTTAAGTTCTCACTTTCTTTTTAATTGTGTTATACCTTTCTATTTTTATTTCTTTTTTTGAGTTATTACACTAGGGAGAATATATGCTATTTACACATGTGTGTCTGGTTTATTTCACTTATGAGTATATCTTCAAGTGCCATCCACTTAAATATAAAGGCTTTGAGTTTATCATTCTTTATAGCGGAGTAATACTCCATTGTATAAAAATACCACAACTTTTTCATCCATTGCTCAGGTGACTGGCATCTTGGTTTTTTCCAAGATTTGGCTATCACAAATTGTGCTGGTATAAACATAGGTGCACATATATCACTATGATGTGGTTTTTCAGTTCCTGTTGGACAATTTGCAGTAGGAGAATAGCTGGTTCGAATGGGATTTCAAGTCCTAGTTTTTTAAGGAGTCTTCACAATGATTTCCATGATGGTTGCAATAGTTTACATTCCCATCAGCAGTGGAGAATGGTTCCTTTTTCCCCACAGCCTCTAGAACATTTGTTGTTGAAGGCTTTCTTTATGATAGCCATTCTTTGTGGGGTGAGATGGTATCTCAGTGTTGTTTTAAATTGCAATTCATGGATCACTAGTGATGTGGAGCATTTTTTCATGTATTTTTTCACTTCTTTAATTTTGGCCTCTGAGAAGTGTTTGTTCATTGCAGATGCCCATTTCTGGATTTCGTCTTTAAATTTTTGGGCCTAATGTTTCTTATTTCTTTATAAATTCTAGAGAGCAGACCTTTGTCTGAGTGCTTATTATTAAGATTAATAAGATTAATAGGATTAAAATTCTTATTATTAAGATTTTTTTCCCAATTTGTGAGTTGTCTATTCGTTTTGCCAGTAATTTCTTTTGACATGCAAAAGCTTCTCAATAAGAGGAGGTCCCAGTTGTTAATTCTTTCAAGTGTTTCCTGTGCAATTTGATTTTAGTTCATGAACTCTTTGCCTACTCCTATGTCTTTAAGTGTTCCTCCTACTTTCTCTTCCTGGAGATTTAGTGTTTCTATTTTAATGTTTAGATCTTTACCATTTTGACTTTAGCTTAGTGTATGGCGAAGGACTTGGGTCTTTAGTTTTCGGCATATATAGAGCCAGTTTTTCCAGCACCATTTGTAAAAGAGGCTATCTTTTTTCCAGTAAGCATGCTTGGCCCCTTTGTCAAAGATAAGTTGGCTGAATGTGTTTGTAGATGCTTCTGCATCTTCTATTCCTTTGATCCTCAGGTCTATTTTGTTGCCAGTAGCATGCTGATTTTATCATGGTAGCTTTGTAGTATAATTTCAAGTCAGCAATTATAATGCCTTCTGCTTTGAGTTTGTTGCCCATGATTGGTTTTATTATTCTTGGGGTCTTTTCTGTTTCCAAATAAATTTTAGGAATGATTTCTGTAGTTGTGGGATGTATATTGGTGGTAGTTTGATAAGGATTGCATTAAATCTGTACAGCAATTTTGAGAGTGTAGCCATCTTCACAAAGTTGGTTCTTCCTATCCATAAGCAGGGAATATCTTTTCATTTTCTGAAATCTTCTATGATCTCTTTTTTAAGAGTAGTGTAATTTTCCTTGAAATGATCTTTGACTTATTTACTTAGATCAATCCAAGGTATTTCATTTTCTGAAGTGCTATTGTAAAAGGTATTGTTTCTCTAATTTCCTTCTCAGTGTTTATAATCTGTGTAGAGGAATGCTACTGACTTTTGGGTATTGACTTTGTATCCTGCTATGCTACTGAATTTGTGTATCAATTCTAGTAGATTCTTGGTGAAGTTTTTTGGGTCTTTCAAGTAAATTATTATATCTTGTGCAAATGGTTGTTTAACCACATGAGATGATCATGTGGTTTTTAGGTTTTGCTCTCTTGATATAGTTTATTACATTGATAGATTTGCATATATTGAACCATCCCTGTGTTCCTGGGATGAATCCTACTGGTCATTGTGTATAATCTTCTTGATGATTTGCTGTATTCTATTTGCTAGGATTTTCATTAAGGATTTTTGCATCTATGTTCATGAGGGAGATTGGCCTGTAGTTGTCTTTTTCAGTTGTATCTCTCCCTAGTTACAGTTTCAGTATAATACTTGCATCCAGGAACGATTTCAGGAGGTTTGATTCCTTTTCAATTTCACTGAAGTGTTTGATTATAGGGATTATATTTTCTGTAAATTTCTTGTAGAGTTCAGCTGTCACTCCATCAAGACCTGGAATTTTCTTTGTCAGTGGGTTTTTTTTAATTAAGTTTTGTATTTCTTTGGCTGTTTTTCAGTAATTGAGAGTTGTTATATCTTCTTGATTCAGTTTTGGTAATTTGTACTTTTCTAGGAATCTGTCCATTTCTTATATGTCTTCTATTGTGTGAGAGTAAAGATTCTCAAAGTAGCTCTTTATAATCTTCTGAATTTCCACTGGGTCTGTGGTAATTACACCCTTTTCATTTCTTACAGCTTGTATTTGAATTTTTCCTTTTCTCTTTTTGATGAGGTTAGCTAGGGGCTTATCAATTTTAGTTAATCTTTCAAAGAACCAGGTTTTTTATTCGTTAGTTCTTTGAACTGTTTTCTTCATCTCAATTGAATCAATTTTTGCTCTAATCTTTATGATTTCAACTCATCTTTGGGATTTCAGATTGGTTTGCTCTTCCTTTTCTAGATGTTGGAGGTGCAACATTAGCATTTTTATTTGTTCCCCTTCTATTTTCTTAATGTGTGAGTTCACAGATATAAATTTCCCCGTGAGAATTGCTGTAATCGCATCCCATAAATTTTTATAAGTTTTACTTGAATGTTCATTGAATTGTGGATATTGTTCAGTTTCTTGTTTAATTTCATCTGTGTCCCATTGGTTGCTGATGGCAGTGTTGTTTAATTTCCATGTATTTATGGGGCTTTTCTGGTTTCTTTTATCATTTATCTCCAGTTTCCTTGCACTGTGATCAGATAATATGCATGGGATAATATCTTTTTTCTTACATATACTTAAGCATGACCTATGGACTACTGTGTGGTCCATTTTAAAAAATAACCCATGTGCAGCTAAAAAAAATGTGTATTCTGCTGTGGCTGGGTGGAGCTTTCTGTATATGTACACCAAGTTCATTTGTTCCAAGCTCCGGTTCAGTTCTGCTACTTCTTTGCTAATTTTTTGTCTGCTTGACCTATATTTTTTGGATAAGGGGTATTAAGCTCTACTGTTAAGATTGTGGTATTGGATATTAGATTTTTCATGTCCATTAAGATTTGCTTTATATAATTGGGTGCTCCCGTGTTTGGTGCATACATATTTATGAGTGCTACTTCTTCCTCTTGAATTTTTCCCCTAACCAGTATATAGTGGCCTTCTTTATTTTGTTTGATCGGTGTTGGTTTGAAGGTAAGACTGTCTGAGAATAGGGTTGCTACCCCTGATGTTTTTGAGGTGTTTGGGCCTGTAGTATTATTTTCCATCTTTTGACTTTCAGCCTATGAATTTCTTCATGATTTAAGTGTGTTTCTTGTATACAACCTATTGTTGTGTTTTGTTTCCTAATCCACTGTGCCAGTTTATTTCTTTTAATTGGTAAATTGAGTCAATTTACATTGATGGTTAGAATTGAGATGTATTGACTTATGATTGACATGTTATTTACCCTCTGTTGTTTACTCCTTTTTCTCCTGCATTTAAATGTTTGCCCGTGCTCACTTCAGCAGCACATATACTAAAATTGGAATGATACAGAAAAGATTAACATGGCCCCTGCGCAAGGATGACACGCAAATTCATGAAGCGTTCCATATTTTTTTTAAATATAATCTAATTTTTAAATGTTTTTTATCATATTATGTAGGGACTTAAAGTTCAACATATCAATACTTGATGAAAAATACCT
>NW_004524794.1:2792872-2796941 GCF_000260255.1 Octodon degus
TATATTCTTTTTATATAATTTGTATTGCTTCCTTCTTTCTCATTTTTGCCTATTAGTCTCACGGTGTTTGAGTTTCATCATCTTGCACATGATGAATTATTTTTTCCTGCATCCTAGTTGTTTTTAAGAGCAATTTTCTTACCTTTTCATTAGCTGCGATGGTGTCTTCAAGATCTGAAACTCTATCCCTACTTTCTCTCAAAAGATTTTGCAAGCCTGTGATTGACATTTGTCAATCTCTATATCACTTTGACTCTGCTTCATGTGATCTATTTCTTTCCTATAATGCTCATTCAAGGAATCTGTCATTTTTCTAATCTCTATTTTTTTATCAGTGTCTTCTTGAGAAGCAGTTATTAATCTCTTACTTCAGAGATTATTTCTGATCTTATTTCCTCTATACGTATCTACATTTGTTTCTTTATTTTAGACACTATTAATTCAGAGATTTCTTTTTTTATTTTAGACCTTATTTCTTGCCTGAGTTCCTCTATACCTTTCTGCAGTTGTTTCTTACCTCAGTCACTGTTAATTTATACATTTCAGCTGTGTGATTCCCAATTTATTCTGTGCTAGTGTCTTCTGTACCTGTTCTGAGAATGCATTTTGCTCCTTCTCTTTGTCATTCTCTGTAGCACTGTCTTCTGAATTTTGGTTTAGAGCTTTGGTGCAGTTATAAGCTTTGCATCTACTGAAATTCGGGTGCAAATCTATGAAGTTGGAATTCCTCCATTTGTGTCTATCTTCGGTCTGGCTGTTGTTCTCACTTTCTTCCTGCTGCAGCTCTTGGAAGTGAACCTGTTTTACCCCTCTGGCAAGATAGTCTGCTCCTCGATTAGCAGGGTTATTCTGGCCCCTAGCTTCTCTGCAGGGACTTCAGGTGCAGAATTTCCCCCCAGGACTGTGTGCCAAGCCTCGGCTGGGTCTGGAGGGCTCCATAGGGAGGGGTGGTCATTCTCATTCACCTGCTGGGCCTGGGCTTGGTACAGAGGGGTGGAGGGGTCCTGAGAGCTTGTTGGAAGTTCTCACTCAGGTGTAGGTCCTGAGCTGGGTCTGGAGGGGTCCACCAGGCACAGGGGAGTGCAGAAACTCTCCCACACACTTACTAGACTGGGCTTGGGCCAGGTCCGGAGGGGTCGCAAGGACACAGTGGAAGTTGAAATATAATATTTATTAGTAATTCTTTTTTAACTAAATTACTGCACAATTTAAAAATCTCATGTTAAAAGAGCACACTACCATTTTTATTTGTCAGTGTAATATTTTAAAATTAAATCTATCATAGTCAACATGTATTTAAGAGTGAACACAACATTTTTAAGATGAATATTGATTTTTAACATTTGTAGCTTTTTATAATGCCTTTTTGGAAACACATGCTTTATGATGATCTCACCAACTTGATCTAAAAGACTCAAGTACCTTTCAGAAAAAGTTTGTCACATATAACAATGTTTTTCTATAGCATGATGCCTAGAGATTTAAAGTAAATAAAGTAACAGTTGAGGAAATTGTATTTTCTAGTTTTCTCTCACCAGCTCTTATAGGAGGTTTACTTTGTTTAGATCTTCCATTTTTGCTGCATTTGTTCTTTCTCTAATTTCTGGCCTTTGAGGTGATGTTGGTGCAAGTTTTCAAGAACCCTGGCAAGTCAGGATTTCCTGTGGAGGAGCCTTTTGTTCTTGTATTTTCTGCCAGTGCCCTGGATGCTGCAAGAAGCTCTTTTCATTGTTGGCTTAAGTTTTTTCCTGGCAAAGTTAAGCCCCCCTGAAACTTCTCCTGTCTCTTCAAGTGAGCACACTGCCAAAGACTGAGGTATTTCACAACCATTGTTGCTTCAAGAAAAACACTCAGCACTCTGAGCTCAGAACGGCGACTTTCTCTGGCTCACCCTGTTAAAATTGAGTCAATGTTTTGGTTTCAGCTCCTCATAACTAGACCAGTTTTAAATTTTTCTCTCTGTGTGTTTATGTTTGCATGTGTTTGGCTTTAATTTTGATTACCTGCCTCTTAATTTTGTGTCCATCTTCCTAGGAACACAACATAGGTTCCCCAAGTATTGGGTTAGCAGAAGAGACAAGAGTAATATTAGGAGCAAGCATGAGAGGGTCCCTTGAAGGAGCAACTTGTGCTCTTGTTTTCCACTTGTTTACTTGGTGTCATTAAGTAAAGTGACAGGCTCTATGTTGGAGTGTTCACAATTAAGCATAAGGCAGACTTGATAGTGGAGTCAAGCATTTGTTAGAACACCATTTGCTAGACTACTAATGTAGATCAGTGGTGGAGAGCTTGTCAGGCATACAGTGGGTGGCAGTTTCAAATCCCAGGCACTCAAAACCAAAGACTTTTTGTTGGTGAGAGATGCATATATTTCAACTTGCCTCATACTGCAGCATACAGAACTATAGATAATCATAAATTTGCCATTGTTCCTATTTTGTTGCTGTTGTTTTCCCCATGACTTTGATTTTTCTGACTATTGTTTTGAGTCTCCTATTGTGGTTTTTCCTTAGCGAAGAATGGTATTGTCAGTTTATTCAGTATTAATTAATTAAAATTTTTTAGGAACTAGCATTGAAAATATGTTTTAAGTCATAACATTTCCTAAGTGTTAGTGAAATTGTCCCATCTTATGAAACTGTTTTCTTTGTCCTAATAATGTATAGGATCTTTGGTACCTAAATGTAAAAAAGCTACTTTGAAATACACTGTTAGAATTATTTGGTACCTAATTAATTATGCTCTAGTCTATTTGTGGTAGTGGCTGCTGAACCTGAGGATGTTGCACCACTGAGTTATATCCACACTGATTTTCATTTAATTTTTTATTTTTGTGATTATTGTTGTTGTTCTTTTTATTTGATACAGCATCTCACTATGCAGCTGGGACTCACAGTGATCTACCTGTCTCAGCCTCCTCAGCCTTGGAATTACCATGCCGGGTCTCTGGGCCAAAGCGTGTCCAGGGTCCTGGGGCTGGCATGGCATGCAGTACTGGGGATCAAACTCAGATCCTTGTGCTTGTCACACAAGCTCTTGGAGCACCAAGCTATTTCCCCAACCATTCATTTAATTTTTAAAAACAAATCATGATATATTTTCACAACCATGAAGATTATTTTTGAGACAAAATATAAGTTTTGATTTCACATATACTGTATTATAGATTGAAATTATTTGATTATTCTTCAATTAATCGTGATAGGTGCCACTTAAAAACTTATTATGTGAGTTCTTTTTGAGTTAATAACTTAGTGTAAAATATTAAAGGATATTAACTAGATTTAAATAATCTTGTTTAAAGGAAGGAACTGTGCTTTTGCACACTATTACCTGAAAGGTATGAATGATAACATACCTACTAGATAACAAAGTTGAAAGCTGAAGGCATTGACTTGGATAGGAACATCCAGGGTTAGCATGAAAACTATGGATAAATAACAGTTATAAATTAAATTTAAAAGTGCTCATTGCTCTATTAATTTCAAACACAAAATTATGATTAATATAGTTTTACTTTGAAAAAAAGATATTTTTAATTTGATTTACTGGTATAAGAATTGTGTTTAAACTGATACTCTTAGTAAACACTCAAAAATACTGTAGAAGCAGAGAGATCAAAAAGCAAAACTAGAATATGTTACAAGTTAAATTTTAATTTCAGACAAACAAATTTTTAATATTAGTATGGACATGTTTATATTTAATTGCACCACCTGGTAACTGCCCACTAATCATGCAATTTCTAGCCTCTGTTTTATAAGATTGTCTTTGGTACCATCACATGTTAAGTAGCTCTTATTTTACTTAATAAGGTTCCCAAAGCACAAGAGTATGAGACTGGTGTCCTCTATTTCTTATTTGCTAGATCAGATACCCTAAACTAGGATGTAAGGACAATTTCAAGGAAGTGATGAGTAATGAATCTTGTAGAGAAATAGTATTTCCCCCTCTATCTGTCTCTGTATTTGTCTGTGTTTCTGTCTGTGTCTGTGTCTGTGTCTCTGTCTCTGTCTGTGTCTGTGTCTGTCTGTGTCTCTCCCTCTCTATCTCTCACTATATATATATA
>NW_004524794.1:2797041-2798567 GCF_000260255.1 Octodon degus
CTTGGAATACCTGTCATTCTGGTCTTCTAAATACCTACTGCTTGTCATGACATACCAATTAGTGCCATACTGTCTCTCAATCAAATGTTTGTTTTAAAAAAGGATAATAAATGAAATTAGAGACAGGAAAAAAATGTCATACGACTGTCCTGCTACAATGCTGTATATGGTTAGATTTCTAAATTTCTCTGTAAAAATATGTAACTGTTTATTGATTTTTTGAAAATATTTTTTAAATTTTTTCTTCATATTCTGTAGGGACTTAAAGTTTAACATATTAATACTTGATGGAAAATACCTGTTCCATGTTATGCCTAAGATGTTTGATATTCAGACAGATAGTGAGGTTAAACCCAACGGCATATGTTGTAGGGTAATTTAATAAGCTTCTCTTCTGCAGGGTTAACAACCTAAGTTTGCAGACCAAAAATTAGATAAAAAAAAGGGCTGCAAGGACAGCCAACATTTTGGCCCTAGCCTTTCAAGGTCATGAAATCTCAGGGCATAGAAGAACCTGTACTGTAATATCCTGTAACTCAGTTGTGTTCCAAATTTTCTGATCAAGGAGATTATGGAGCCATAGAGGAATGTGATCAACTATGTAGAGTGTGCCTAAGGAGAGTCACATGGAGAGAAAACATTCTCTGAGGCTTTCACAGAGAATAAATTGGTCAAGCAATGGCCATGAGTCATCCACATGGCTGACACTGACAAAGGATCTACAAACTGTGGTACAGGGTTTCAGGGTAAGTCATGAGGGGATTTGACTGACCTTATCAGACACAAAAGTTACATTTCTTGTTATATAGGTCTTGCTTTATTTTGGTCTTTATCATCCAGGAGAAAGGTGTAAAAATCAGCTATAAAAGGTGAAGCCCTGTTGGTATGCTGGGCTGTAAAGGGCTCAGGTCAACAACTTCTGACATTGCCGGTCCTGCAGATGACCCACTACTATTATGGACTGCTGGACTGTGTTGGAATGTTTTGCTGAATTCACGCACCTACAATATTTAAATGACTATGAAATGCCCATCTCTGACAAAACTAAACAAAAAAAGGGGATACAAATGAATGACCATTTTGTATTTATATATTCAAAATAGTTTGTATTGATATACAGCTACATTCTATTAATTCAATGAATAAGAAGATTTGTTCTAATAGTGTTTGTGAATAGGATGTCATGTCTGCATCTTGTACAATGAATAACCAGTGAGACAACAATGTGCAATGTATTTATTATTGAAACTGGCCTACTGATAGGTTTTCAAACTGTCTCATTGCTATTTGTTTCTCAAAATTATTAAGTGTTAAAAAAAAGAAAGAAAAAAGAATTGCTTAGTTGAAGCCCAGAAGATGAGCAGCCTAACTTGTAGACCTACTTGGACTTCACTTGTGCAGAGGTGACTCTTTGTCATCAAAGTTGGTCTTCATCATTGCAAGCCATCATCGGAATATGACTGGGACTGGACTATATTGGATTATTTTTCTGAATTCACGCACCTACAATATTTAAATGGCAAGGG